>NC_091286.1:36845932-37083432 GCF_032444005.1 Ranitomeya imitator | reverse complement strand
TATCTATCTATCATCTATCTATCTATCTATCTATCTATCATCTATCTATCTATCTATCTATCTATCTATCTATCTATTATCTATCTATCTATCTATCTATCTATCTATCTATCTATCTATCTATCTATGTTATATATAATCTATTATGCAAATACAGTTGTGTGAAAGTGTTTGCCCCTTCCTGATTTCCTATTTCTTTTGCATGTTTGTCACACTTAAATATTTCAGATCATCAAACAAATGTAAATATTACACAAAGATAACACAAGTGATCATAAAATGAAGGTCTTTATTATTAAGGGAAAAAGAAATCCAAACCTACAGGGTCCTGTGTGAAAAAGTGATTGCCCCTAAACCTAATAACTGGTTGGGCCGCCCTGAGCAGCAACAAGTGCAATTAAGCGTTTGCGATAACTGGCAATGAGTCTTTTACAACGCTCTGGAGGAATTTTGTTCTACTTATCTTTGCAGAATCGTTGTAATTCAGCCATATTGGAGGGTTTCCGAACATGAACCGCCCTGTTAAGGTTATGCCACAGCATCTCAATTGGATTAAGATCAGGACTTTGACTAGGCTACTCCAAAGTCTTAATTTTGTATTTCTGAAGCCATTCAGAGGTGGACTTTCTGGTGTGTTTTGGATCATTGTCCCGCAGCATAACCCAAGTGCGCTACAGCTTGATGTCACGAACAGATGGCCGGACATTCTCCTTCAGAAATTTTTGGTAGACAGCAGAATTCGTAGTTCCACTTACCACAGCAAGTCTTTCGGGTCCTGAAGCAGAAAAACAGCCCCTGTACAGCACACTGCTACCACCACATTTTACTGTTGGTATGATGTTCATTTTCTGAAATGCTGTGCTACTTCTATGCCAGATATAATGGGACATACACCTTCCAAAAAGTTAAACTTTTGTCTCGTCAGTCCACAAAGTATTGTCCCAAAAGTCTTGAGGAACATCAAGATGTTTTCTGCCAAAACTTAGATGAGCCTTTATATTCTTATTGCTCAGCAGTGGTTTTCGTCTTGGAACTCTGCCATGAAGACCATTTTTTTCCCAGTCTCTTTCTTATGGTGGAGTCATGAACACTGACCTTAATTGAGGCAAGTGAGGCCTGCAGTTCTTTGAATGTTGTTGTGGGGTTTTTTGTCACCTCTTGGATGAGTCGTCTCTGCAGTCTATGGGTAATTTTGGTCTGCTGGCTACTCCTGGGTAGGTTCAATATAGTTCCATGTTTTCTACATTTGTGGATAATGGCTCTCACTGTGGTTCACTGGAGTCCCAATGCTTTCGGAATGGCTTAATAGCCTTTTCCAGACTGATAGATCTCAATTTGTTTGTCATTTGATCCAGAATCTCTTTGGACTGTGGCATGACATCTAACTTTTGAGGGACTTTTGGTCTACTTCCCTTTATTAGGCAAGTTCTATTTAAGTGATTTCTTGATTGAGAACAGATGTGGCTGTAATCAGGCCTAGGTGTAGCTAGGGAATTTGAATTCAGCTTCAAAAAATATGTGATAAACCACAATTTATGTTTTAAGGGGAGAAGGGGGCAATCACTTTTTCACACAGGGCCCTGTAGGTTTGGATTTATTTTTCCCTTAAAATAATAAAGACCTTCATTTATAAACTTAATTTTGTGATTACTTGTGTTATCTTTGTCTGATATTTACATTTGTTTGGTGATCTGAAAGGATAGGAGATCGGGAAGGGGGCAAACACTTTTTCACACCACTGTACCTGTCTATATCTATCTATGTATCTAGATGTCTATCTGTAACAAGCCTAGGTGACAGTTCCATCCTCTCGTGAGATTAAACATAGATAACGTGGCGCGTTCTTCTCCTCATTTCCATAGTTACCCGTCATTCGATAAGTCTAGATCTCCAGTTGGATCCTAATAAATATAATGTCGGTGTCTTTACCTTGCAGATATCACGGCAGCAGTAGAACAAACAATAATAAGATGTCGGTGACATGAATGGATGTTGCGCTCTTATACCGTTATTATCACGTTTTCTAGTTTATTATTTTTTTCCATAGTACAGAATGTATGACTTTATTATAGACTTTATCATAGACATTTCTAACAATATCACTGATAATCCTGACACGTCGTCACACATTTATTACCTGGAAGGCAGCCTACACATTCACTTTCACGGAAAGACAGCCATACATACACCGAGTAATGTCAATAATGCATTGTGCCGCTTATCATAGGGAAATCAAGGGCGTCATGGCGGTGTCATTATGTATACTTGGGGCACGGTGTATTTGTATTATTTGGGCACCATAAGACTAGAATGTAATCTACAGCCCCTCCCAAGACCCCAAACAGCTTGAGCTTCCAATATATTGATGAAACTGGGGTTACCCTTTAAAAGGCCATCCCACTAGTAGCATTTATAACCCATCCACAACATAGGTGGTACATTTATGGTGGTAGCCTGACCACTGGAACCCCCATTGATCCTGAAAACAAGAGTCTTGTGTCCATGGGGTTAATGGAGAGAAAGGGCGCATACAGGATAACCGCTTCATTCAAGGTCTATGTTAGTGGTGGTCACAAATGTGCACTACTGCTCCAATAGACCTATAGAAGTGAATGGAGTGACAGCCAGACATGTGCAGTAGCATACCTTTCACACTGGAGACACAGGACCCCCATTCTCAAGATGGACCCCCACTGATCATACATTTAACACCTCTTCTACGGATAAATGATGAAAGATATTGGTGGAATGATCCCTTTAAAGGGGACATCTCAATTGCAATAAATATGTATGTTTTTCACGTGGTGAGAATGTCACTGTTCTAATGATTCTGATGTGCTTTTACTTTTGTTCCTGCGACTTTCCATCCCTGAGATATATCCATTTATTCCTTGTCTGTAAATCTAGTCTTGTCATCAAAGGGGCGTGGTCCTAATCTTTGTGGGCGTCTTCTTGAGGACCACGCCCCCTCAACTAACAAGACTAGGTTAACAGATAGGAGGCCATATCTCAGGAATGGAGAGGAGCAGGAACAAAAAAATACCATCATCACAATCAGGAGAACAGCGGCATTTACACCAGGTTAAAAAAATGACATCTTTTTGGCAAGTGACAAGTCCCTTTAAATATAATGGGGAGGGTGGTATTGGTTAAAACAGACTAACTTTTAAATAATACAGACATAAAATGACTAATATAGAAGATTCCACAAAAATGTTTCCAGAAAATTCCAGTGGAAATTAAATAAGACTCCGGTGTATTGCCTGTAAACAATGAGGAGTTCATATGTAAATGTGTGACAATGCCGACATTCCCAATATAACCAGTACATCAGTTGAGAGCGTGGTGATGGTTGGAGAGACATTTCCGTTGTGTGCTCTTCCCGCGCTGTGAGATCAGTGTGTGCCATGATATATTCTGTTGTGCGTTAGGATATAGAAGTTATTTTGTTTGGAGAACCTCAGGCGAACTGCATGTCATCTGTCATATCTGATTTATCACCACAGAATCACATTTCAGGGGAATCTCAAATCCAAAAACAGCTTCCAAGAGCGCTTACTTTAAAAGGAAATATGTAGAAGAGGATTATCATCTGCCGCTCAACAGCTGTAGTCATAAAGTACGTTTTGTTTCGTCTGCTTTACTTATTCTGTTACATCACACTGATTGTTCTATTATATGTGTCAATGCTGATAAATGATGTCATAGCTGTGGATAATGCATGATGTTACTGGGGACATAGATAAATAGATAGATAATATATAGATGAATAGATAGATGATAGATAGATAGATAGATAGATAGATAGATAGATAGATAGATAGATAGATAGATGATAGATTGATAGATAGATAGATAGATAGATAGATAGATAGATAGATTGATAGATAGATAGATAGATAGATAGATAGATAGATAGATAGATAGATAGATTGATAGATAAGAGCTAGAGGAACAGATGATTTCTACATAGGTAGATAGATCTAGAGATACATAGGTAAGAGATACGGAAGATACAGTATTAGAAAGATAGATTATAGATATATACATATGATCTTAGCAGATAGAAAGATAGATATTTGAAATACGTAGATAAAGACAGATAGATAGATAGATAGATAGATAGATAGATAGATAGATAGATAGATAGATAGATAGAGGAAAAAAAGGGGAACAGCACAATATCAACTTATCTTCAGGTGCAGGGCCCCAGGATAACAGTCCATGTATCCAAGTGATTCAATATATGGCAAAAACGAGTCAGCACTCCATATAATCAGTATTTAACCTTGCAGGATTTAATCAACCCACTGTTCAGGGCGACGTTTCGGCTCGGACTGAGCCTTTCTCAAGCCTTGAGAAAGGCTCAGTCCGAGCCGAAACGTCGCCCTGAACAGTGGGTTGATTAAATCCTGCAAGGTTAAATACTGATTATATGGAGTGCTGACTCGTTTTTGCCATATATAGATAGATAGATAGATAGATAAAAGATAAATGATAGATAAAGATAAATGATAGATAGATAGATAGATAATAGATAAATGCAGTGATGTGAAAAAGTGTTTGCCCCCTTCCTGATTTCCTATTCTTTTTCATGTTTGTCACACTTAATGTTTCAGATCACCAAACAAATTTAAATATTAGACAAAGATAACACATGTAAATACAAAATGCAGTTTTTAAATACCTTCATTTAATACCTTTATTATTAATGGAAACCGAAATCCAAACCTTCAGGGCCCTGTGTGAAAAGAGTGATTGTCCCCCCCATAACATAACTGTGGTTTATAACATCTTTGGAAAGCTGAGTTCAAATTCCCTAGCCACACGCAGGCCTAATTACTACCATACCTGTTCTCAATCAAGAAATCACTTAAATAGGACCTGCCTGACAAAGTGAAATAGACCAAAAGATTCTGAGAACCTAGACATCATGCTGTGATCCAAAGAAATTCTGGAACTAACGAGAAACAAACTAATTGAGATCTATCAGTCTAGAAAAGGTTTTAAAGCCTTTTCTAGTGGTTTGTGACTCCAGCAAACTACAGTGAGAGCCATTATCCACAAATGGAACATGGAACAGTGGAGAACCTTCCCAGGAGTGCCCGGCCGACCAAAATTAGGTCAAGAGCGCCGGAACAACTCATCCAAGAGGTCACAAAAGACCTCACGACAACATCAAAAGAACTGCAGGCCTCACTTGCCTCAGTTAAGGTCAGTGTTCATGACTTCACCATAAGAAATAGACAGGGCAAAAATGGCCTGCATGGCAGAGTTCCTTGACAAAAATCACTGATGAGCAAAGAACATAAAGGCTTGACTCAGTTTTGCCAGAAAACATTTCCATGATCCCCTAGACTTTTGGGAGAATACTCTGTGGACTCACAAGACAAAAGTTGAACTTTTTGGAAGGTATATGTCCCATTATTTCTTTGAGAAAGAACATGCTATTGTTCGAAACGTGTAGCCTGCTACTCACTATTACGTGAATTATTTGACTGGACTTTGTATTTTACTCTCAATAAATTTGGAATTTTTTGGAAGCTGGATTTTTTTTTCCTATTTGCCCCATATGTCCCATTACATCTGGAGTAGAAAAAACACCGTATTTCAGAAAAGAAACATCATACCAACAGTAAAATATGGTGGTAGTGTGATGGTCTTGGGCTGTTTTCTCTTTCCATACCTGGAAGACTTGCTGTGGTAAATGGGGCTATGAATTCTGCTGTCTGCTAAAAAATCCTGAAGAAGAATGTCCGACCATCTGTTCGTGACCTCAAGCTAAACCCCGCTTGAGTTATGCAGCAAGACTATGATCCAAAGCACACCAGCAAGTCCACCTCTGAATGACTTAAGAAAAACAAAATTAAGTCTTTGGAGTGGCCTAGTCAAAGTCCTGACCTTAATCCGATTAAGATGCTGTGGCATGACCTTAAAAAGGAGGTAAATGATCAGAAACCCTCCAATGTGGCTGAATTACAACAATTCTGCAAAGATGAGTGGGACAAAATTCCTCCAGAGTGTTGTCAAAGACTCGTTGCCAGTTATAGCAAATGCTTGATTGCAGTTGTTGCTGTTAAAGGTGGCAAAGCCAGTTATTAGGTTTAAGGGCCAATCACTATTTCACACAGGTCCCTGTAGGTTTGGATTTATTTTCCCCTAATAATAAAGACCTTCATTTATAAACTGCATTTTGTATTTACATGTGTTATCTTTGTCTAATATTTAAATTTGCTCGGTGATCTGTAACATTAAGAGTGCCAAACCTGCAAAAGAATAGGAAGTCAGGAAGGGGGCAAACAATTTTTCACCCAACTACATATAGATAATAGATAGATATGAAATAGATAGATAGATAGATGATTGATAGATAGATTTTCCCAACAAAATAAAGCCACACCATACTGTATATGCCAAATGAACTATTTAATTGCAGTAATTACATATCAATAACACAGGACTAATTATTAGGAAGAATATTGGGGGAAAGCTTTTGATCACCCTCTTCTGAGTATATAGGGCATGCGGGCGTGCCAGGTATGATGTACATGTATTCATTGCACCATGTGATCACACATTCACCAGCTTACATTGAGCCTTGCATGTTGCTAGTTAATAGTATGCTGTTTTTCTGCCATTTTTTTTTGTTGCATGTGTACTCTCGGATTTTGACAAATCGGATTTAAGTATAGCACCAGGAGAACTATTGTGACTGATTTTTTTTTTTCAAACTTTTTTTTTATTCATGAAATGCTTTTTTTTAATAATCGGCAGTGATAATTTCACAATGGATTACACAGCCAGTCTGACATGTATTTTAATAGTAAGTACACCAGCCTTAACAGATCTAAGAGGCGTACATAATAATTTAAGATGAATCCGCTTTAAAAGGTTTTTTAAACTTTAAAGGGAACCTATCACCCCGAAAATCGCGGGTGAGGTAAGCCCACCGGCATCAGGGGCTTATCTACAGCATTCTGTAATGCTGTAGATATGCCCCCGATGTATCCTGAAAGAGGAGAAAAAGACGTTAGATTATACTCACCCAGGGGCTGTCCCGCTGCTGGTCCGGTCGGATGGGTGTCTCTGGTCCGCTGCGGCGCCTCCCATCTTCATTCCAAGACGTCCTCTTCTGATCTTCAGCTCCGGCGCAGGCGTACTTTGTCTGCCCTGTTGAGGGCAGAACAAAGTACTGCAGTGCGCAGGCGCCGGAAAGGTCAGAGAGGCCCGGCGCCTGCGCACTGCAGTACTTTGCTCTGCCCTCAACAGGGCAGACAAAGTACGCCTGCACCGGAACCATGGCTGAAGATCAGAAGAGGATGTCTTGGAATGAAGATGGGAGGCGCCGCAGCGGACCAGAGACACCCATCCGACCGGACCAGCAGCGGGACCGCCCCTGGGTGAGTATAATCTAACGTCTTTTTCTCCTCTTTCAGGTAACATCGGGGGCTTATCTACAGCATTACAGAATGCTGCAGATAAGCCCCTGATGCCGGTGGGCTTACCTCACCCGCGATTTAATAACCCTTATTTTGTCATGGAGGGTTAGCTCTCACTTAGGATTCCTCTCTATGAGCCAGAATACCGTTTCCCACATCCGACATTCATGGCCTGTGATGTCCGGACCGGTCATGTGTCTCCTGACTCATACATACCTAAGAGGCTATTGAGTTTTGGTCATCATGGTCGTTTCAGACATAACAGTCCATACTGACATCATTAATGTTGGACAATTCAGCACAAGGCCTCATGCAGACGTCTGTTTTTCTCACGTACCAGAAAAATGGACCGATTATTTTGATCACAGTTTGGTCTGAGCGCCATCAGTTTTTCTCATCCACCTTCTCCATTTTGACAGTCTATGAATATCGGACCACACTCAGATGTCATCCAGGTGTGGTCTGGTATTTTCTCGGCCCCATAGACTTGCATTGCAAATTTTTATCTTACCCAAATTAGCTCTGGGCCTTACTTCGTCATCAGTGAAGCTCCTAACTCTTCACCATCACATCTTCACCAGTTGAGGAATACAAGATTTGCAAGACCTATGAAGAAAAATGGCTCAATAAGAGGTCTCAACTTGCTTTTTTATGTTGGACCACAGTGGATTGCAACATAGTCTCAGTCCGATTTTAAACAGCTTTAATCCAGCCATTAATCCAGATTCCCTTTTTATGATTCAGACCTTGTACATCACAAAACCCTCCAGCACCCTGATGTGCCTTCAGAAATATAGCTATAATACAGTTCCCATAAGTGCTAATCCAAATTATTTTGAGACATGATCTTCTGGTTTTCAGGAGGTCGAGGGCTCATTTGAGGTTGTGTCACAAGAATATTAGAGATATCTTTATGCAAAAAACTCCACTAGTGGATGCTTGGCGTCAAGTCAATGCCCAAGTCACACACTCCTGAACCCATGAGACATGATCATGTGGTTTTCAGTAGGTTGGGGGCTCTATAGTTGTATTGTCATAAAAATATTAGAGATGACTTTATCCAAATGACTCCATTGGTGGATGCTTGGTGTCAAGTCAATTCCCAAGTCACACACACACACACACACACACACACACACACACACACACACACACACACACACACACACACACACACACACACACAAACACACACACTCCTGAACCCATTAGACATGATCCTGTGGTATTCAGGAGGTCATGAGCTCTATAGATGTTTAGATGTTGTGTCACAAGAACATTAGAGATACCTTTATACAAATGACTACATTGGTGGATGCTTGGTGTGAAGTCAATGCCCAAGTCACACACACACACACACACACACACACACACACACACAAACACACACACACACACACTCCTGAACCCATTAGACATGAGCCTGTGGTATTCAGGAGGCCATTGGCTCGATAGATGTTTAGATGTTGTGTCACAAAAACATTAGAGATACCTTTATACAAATGACTACATTGGTGGATGCTTGGTGTCAAGTCAATGCCTAAGTCACACACTCCTGAAGCCATGAGACATGATCTTGTGGTTCTCAGGAAGTCGGGGGCTCTATAGTTGTGTCACAAGAACATTAGCGATACCTTTATGCAAACTACTTCATTGGTAGATGCTTAGTGTCAAGTCAATGCCCAAGTCTTGCACTCCTGAACCCATTAGACATGATCCTGTATTTTTCATAAGGTCGGGAGCACTATTGTTGTTGTGTCACAAGTACATTAGAGATACTTTTGTGCAAAAAAACTCCATTAGTCTATGCTTGGTGTCAAGTCAATGCCCAAGTCACACACTCCTGAACCCCACCAGGCGGGCTGATCTCCTCTTGACATAAGTGGACGGCATGAATTCATATAATTGCACTGTGTTTATTGTCACATCTGCCAAGATAGTAATATATAGCTGGCATTATATTCACGAGGGGGCAAAACACTGGCATGTTTGAGAGCCAACTTTTGGTTTCTTAACTGTACCCCTCAGGGGCCACAATGACATATTTTGTTAATTAAAAAGAGTAGCATCAAATCAAAAACAGTAATTAGACCCAGTTGTGTCTTTTAGCTCGGATGTCTCTGTGGAACGTCATTCTAGTTATACCCTTGATATTTCCTATTTTTTCATTTCTCATTATTACTGGATGAAAAATTTAATGGAATATGTAGAAGATAAGATATGGAAGAAATGAAATGTCTCAACTACTAGAATTAGTTTGTAAAAAAATATACAGTAAAAAATAACATGGATAGGAGATAAACTTGCTGATCACTGGGGGTCTCACGGATGCCAAGAACTGACCTCTGAATTGCCCCGGATGGCTCTCGCGAATCCCAAGAACAGGGCCCTGAATTGCCCCGGATGGGTCTCATGGATGCCGAGAACAGGGCTTTGAATTGCCCTGGATTGGTTTCACGGATGCCGAGAACAGGGCTCTGAATTGCCCGTATGGGACTCAGTGTCCCAAGAACAGGGTTCTGAATTGCCCCAGATGGGTATCAATATCGCGAGAACATGGCTCTGAGTAAGAGTTTGTATGTTCTCTCCGTGTTTGCGTGGGTTTCCTCTGGGTACTCCGGTTTCCTTCCACATTCCAAAGACATACTGATGGGGAATTTAGATTGTGAGCCCCATCGGGGACAGTGATGATAATGTGTGCAAACTGTAAAGCAATGCAGAATATGTTAGCACTATATAAAAATAAAGATTATCTCATGGATCCCGTGAACAGGGCTATGAATTTCCCTAGATGGATCTCACAAATCTAAAGAACAGGGCTCTGAATTGCCCAGATGGGTCTCATGGATACCGAGAAAAGGGCTCTGAATTGCCCCGGATGGGTCTCACTGATGCCGAGAACAGGGCTCTGAATTGCCCCGGATGGGTCTCAGTATCCTGAGAACAGGGCTCTTAGTTGCCCCAGATGGATCTCACAGATCCTGAGAACAGGGCTCTGAAGTGCCCCGGATGGGTCTTATGGACCCCGAGAACAGGGCTCTGAATTACCCGGATGAGTCTAATGGATCTCTGAATTGCCCCAGATGGATCTCACAGATCCCATGAACAGGGCTGTGAATTGCCTGGGATGAGTCTCAAGGATGCTGAGAACATGGCTCTGAGTTGCCCCAGATAGGTCTCACGGATCCAGAGAACATGGCTCTGAATTGCCCTGGACGGAGTGATGGCATTTCACCACTCCATTTATTCTCTATGGGACTACCAGTCAATCATCGCCTGGGGGTCTTTGCATTCATCTGGCATTTAATAACTCCTTCCTTCTTCCCTTACTCATGTTCTCTCTCTTTCTCCGTATATCGGTTGCAGGTGGGCTCAGGAGGTGAATCTGCACTACCCAGACTGGGTGCTAGCTGTTTTATACAGCTGGCATCCGCCTCAAAAAGCAGCAACCAGAATTAGCTCCAGTCGCTGCAGTAATTCCCATCAAATGCTGCTGCTGTCGATTGAAAAAAGCAAAAAAAGTTGCAGGTCTCAGAAACTGGCAACATAAACCATGTGTCCATTGTACAGGAAGAGACTTGTTCAGTGTGGCTGGAATGAATTAATGTGCATGACATCATGGAAGTTGACATAATACATGGAATATATAACTTTTTCCTTCCCTGCCCAGCGCCCAGAACACGATGTGGGTGGCATGCCTACAAAGGAGCAAAACTAAAGATATCAGATTTTTCTGGCGCCACTTCAGCACAGTTTTGCCGCACACATCCACTGTCTAATACGTCTCCCTCCAATGTCAAACATGTCTAAAATGTATCAAGAATGTGTCCGAAACATATCATAAATTTGGTGCAAAGCATGAATGTGTTGGGGGACAAATTAAGCCCAATTTTTGGTGCATGTAGTCTAATAAATCACCCCTATGGGATCGTGCAGACAACCGTAATTTCTGTCCGAGCGTGATCCATCAATGTATGCGATCGCCCTCGGACCGGTGTTATTCTATGGGGCCGTACACTACGGTGCCGTTCCTCTGTTATTCCTCCTGGAATTGTAGAAATAAATGAACAGCTTCCATTTTTCAACTTCTCAAACCATCTAGATGGTTCCCGTTCGATCTCCACTAACTTTACTAATAATCTACAGACTTCTGTTTTGGTTTTTTTTTTTTTTGGGAAGAAAAGCAGATGAAGTGCAGACGCCGATTTCCAAGGCTTTCTCTCTCCTATTACCTCAGTTCTGGTGTGGCCGGAAATGTTTCACTTCTCCGCTGCAGTCCTGCAAGTACTTACGTGGTAAAGAATTTTCCATCCCGTTCCATGGCACCTTATGTGTCATCTTTGGCACGCCGCCATCCTTCATAAAGTCGTCTGAGTCCATGTTACTCCTAACATTTGCCAGAAGTCTTCGTGCTTTTTTTTTTTTTTTTGTAGGGGGAAATACAATGACTTTTTATAGTTTTTTTTAGGCTCTGACTGCAGATTTAATCTTTTTGTCTAATTTCAAGTTCAATCATTTTGTTTGTGCTGCCATTCATGCCGTACGCCTCCAAATGGTCAAGGTCAGAAATGGGGTGATGCATTCAGTCTTTTTTTTTTTTTACATGGCAGCGAACTTAAGGCTTTTTTGCTTCCGAAATATTTTGGTACAAAATTCTAATGCCTTTCCTGGGTGTTCATCATGAATATGTTGCTTTTTCTATTTCCCATGTCACTTTAAAAAAAAAAATCATATATTCGCATGAAATAAGACCTGTCGACAAGCCTATTTTAGTAATTACTAATATTTCCCATAAAATTGCATAATTTCTAAGAATAAAATATTGTGTTGTTCCTCTGTTCTTCCTCCTGGAAAACTACATTTTCCTCGTCTGTAGGGTGGAATAATGATGCCAAGTTGTCAGTTTAGTCATATGTTTCCAGGAGATTCTAAACTGAATTAAATCGTGTAAAGAAGACCTGCCATGTGTCCGCTTGTGCCTTTTTATTATACCTCCTGGAAAGATATGAATAAATTTACAATTTTCAATTATATTTCTTTTTTTTTAAGAGGATGTCTGCCAAAAAAAAGGAGAGATTAGGGGTATGCCCCACCGACTACTGAATTGTCCATTGATTAATACTTTTCCAAGAGGAATAGTAGAGGGATGATCCAGGTTTAAAAGCTGAACAATCTGTGATGTCGTGAATCAACTCCCAATATTCCGTCAGAGTGGGAATCCACTTGAGTGACTGTCCATCCTGGCTTATAGATAGGGGTCCCGAGTGGGTCACTTGCTGGTGGAAAGAGACATAGATCAGCGTTCCCCCATTCTTGACCTCCGCTGATCGGTATCATCTGCACGATGCTGTTGGCCCAGTATTGCACTGTACATATAATATAAAACAGAGCTTCTCCTCTAAGAAGTTACCAAGCGATGCGATAATACACAATAAGGGGCATAATATTGGACAGGTTACTGCTTCCTGTAAACTCAACTCACTCCTCACCTATTGTTGTTGGCTACAGGATGTTTTTGTTTTCCCTTACACCTGAAGACCCGTATTTACAAACATAAGCACACGAGTAAACAGGTCACTTTCTCTTTCAAGGTCAACCTACTCTTCTTCTGCTGTCATCAATAATCTCTATAGTACAGTCTCTTCCACTAAAAAATCTAATACGGAATATAAACACACAGGAAATGATTTAGGACCTGACACCTCAATGTGACTTGATCCATGTAATTACTTTTGAATAGTGTAGGTATATTGTGCTTAATTTAAAGAGGTTTTCTCAACTTCAACATCTATAGCATATCCAAAAATACCAGAAATGATGAGATCCCATCTTTGGGAACTCTACTAACCACTGTTCTGCACAGCCACATGCAGATTGAATAAGGATGGTGTGGTTATGTGATGGTTCTGTACATCCGAGTCTGTTGGACTCAGGATTGCCAACTTGACTTATTATTTTTTTCTGGACAGCTTATTAAAAAAAAACGGACCGACAACATTGTTTATGGACACATTGGAAAACCAGAATAAATCTTTATAATTAAATGTGATCCATGTCTACAGCCCATAATTAGGATATGACAACATTTGCTGCATTCACTGCAAAATGATGATAGTTGCAGTCAGAATAGTCTGTAGAAGTTTCTTCAGGTTCAAAAAAATCACGGACACCTTACATTTTTTTTTACACATACTGAAAAAAGTGACCAATTTTTATGGACTGTCTTGTACAGTTATATGAAAAAGTTTGGGTACCCCTATTAATCTTAAGCTTAATGTTTTATAAAAAAAATGTTTTTTTTTTTGCAACAGCTATTTCAGTTTCATATATCTAATAACTGTTGGACACAGTAATGTTTCTGCCTTGAAATGAGGTTTATTGTACTAACAGAAAATGTACAATCTGCATTCAAATAAAATTTGACAGGTGCATAAGTATGGGCACCCTTATCATTTTCTTGTTTTAAATACTCCTACCTACTTTTTACTGACTTACAAAAGCATTTTTTTTGGTTTTCTAACCTCATTGAGCTTTGAACTTCATAGCCAGGTGTATGCAATCATGAGAAAAGCTACTTAAAGTGGACACTTGCAAGTTGTTCTCCTGTTTGAATCTCCTGAAGAGTGACATCATGGGCTCCTCAAAACAACTGTCTAATGATCTGAAAACAAAGATTATTCAACATAGTTGTTCAGGGGAAGGATACAAAAAGCTGTCTCAGAGATTTAACCTGTCAATTTCCACTGTGAGGAACATAGTAAGGAAATGGAAGAACACAGGTACAGTTCTTGTCAAGGCCAGAAGTGGCAGGCCAAGAAAAACATCAGAAAGGCAGAGAAGAAGAATGGTGAGATCAGTCAAGGACAATCCTCAGACCACCTCCAGAGAGCTGCAGCATCAACTTGCTGCAGATGGTGTCACTGTGCATTGGTCAACTATACAACGCACTTTGCACAAGGAGAAGCTGTATGGGAGAGTGATGCGAAAGAAGCTGTTTCTGCAAGCACGCCACAAACAGAGTCGGCTGAAGTATGCAAAAGCACATTTGGAGAAGCCAATTTCTTTTTGGAAGAAGGTCCTGTGGACTGATGAAACCAAGATTGAGTTGTTTGGTCATACAAAAAGGCGTTATGCATGGCGGCCAAAAAACACAGCATTCCAAGAAAAACACTTGCTACCCACAGTAAAATTTGGTGGAGGATCCATCATGCTTTGGGGCTGTGTGGCCAATGTCGGCACCGGGAATCTTGTTAAAGTTGAGGGATGCATGAATTCCTCTCAGTATCAGCAGATTATTGACAATAATGTTCATGAATCAGTGACAAAGTTGAAGTTACCCAGGGGATGGATCTGTCAGCAAGACAATGATCCAAAACACCACTCCAAATCTACTCAGGCATTCATGCAGAGGAACAATTACACTGTTCTGGAATGGCCATCCCAGTCCCCAGACCTGAATATCATTGAACATCTGTGGGATCATTTGAAGAGGGCTGTCCATGCTCGGCGACCATCAAACTTAACTGAACTGGAATTGTTTTGTAAAGAGGAATGGTCAAAAATACCTTCATCCAGGATCCAGGAACTCATTAAAAGCTACAGGAAGCGACTAGAGGCTGTTATTTTTGCAAAAGGAGGATCTACTAAATATTAATGTCACTTTTCTGGTGGAGTGCCCATACTTATGCACCGGTCAAATTTTGTTTGAATGCAGATTGCACATTTTCTGTTAGTACAATAAGCCTCATTTCACGGCAGAAACATTACTGTGTCCAACAGTTATTAGATATATAAAAATGAAATAGATGTTGCAAAAAAAAAACAATTTTTATAAAACATTAAGCTTAAGATTAATAGGGGTGCCCAAACTTTTTCATATAACTGTAATTTCAGGAGGGTTGGCAACCCAGGTTGCTCCATTCCAACTCCAACTCTAACTCCATTCTGCCAGGTTGCGGCTAACACCGGTCACTGAACAGTCGATAAGAGTCTTTCTTTGAAGAAGTGGATCCCTAGTACATTAAACATTTATGTCATATCTTGAGGCACTTTGTATAATTTACCACGAGAGTAGAGAAGTCATGGAAGAAATAAAAAACAGATTTGAGTACATTTTGGCTCTTGAAGCCTCTTTACACTCATTCATGACCATTAATGTGAAATATAGTAGAGATGAGTGATTTGATTTGCGCCGCTCTGGTTCGACGTTCAGGGTCTTCCAATTCCTGAAATCCTGGGCATCTCTAGCGCTTACAATGCCCTGTTGGAGCTTAATGTAGGTTACGACATCATGTGAGGCTAAGCCTCACGTAATGACCCAACCTTGCCATGACCAGTAAGTGCTGAAGGTGCTCAAGATGCCAACCTCAGAAGTGAAGATCAGCTGTCATGCCGGATCTGGGCAGCCCAAATCGAATTGCTCATCTCTACCATCCTGGTCAACTTTTTTGAGAAGACCATTCCATCTAGAAGACCTTTTTTCATGCAATTTTGGGTGGTCGTATCAAAGAAGTTTCACTGTATGTTGTGAACTTTTATGGGTACAGAGATTGGTGTGAATGATTGTATGTACATACTGGGTAATATATAAGTGCATACATACGGTACCTCCTATAAATCCTCCTATATGGTAGCATGTGGAAAGTTTTCCACTTTGGTCTGGGCATTTTCTCTCCTCACAGCACAGATACATTACATTTATATAATTACAATCATGGAGATGTCTATCTATCACACTGTCTATAATCGCTGGAAAGAGCTTTTTGTTTTATGGTCCATTTCCTTTAGTTGAATATCAACCGGGGATGTATTTTATTGTAATTCCTGTTGTGCTTTTGTCGACTTAAGGAAAAGTAGATTTACTGTATATAAACACACGTGACATTGGCAGGGTTAAAAGTACGCCCTCCGAGTGATATCTCATTGAGAACGATTGCACTTCTTCTATGGGTAAATGTGATTATCATAGACCAAAGAAATTGTAGCTGTAAAGAAGGGAAGAGAGGTGGTCAACTAAAGAGGTCACTGGAATTGGTAGACTTTAGAAGTCTTTAGTGCCCATCAAATGTGTTTGGGGACCTCCTGATTGTCTACTGAAAAGACAATAAAGCTGGCCAAAATCTATTCCTAATGAACGCCATGAGAAACATACACTCAGTTCCGTGGAGTGTTTATGTGTTGTTAAAGGGAGCAGCTACAAGACAGCTCGGGTGGCAGGTTAACGCCCCTGGTAAAAAAAGGAACTGGCACGTTGAAATTCAACAGGTCCAATCCTTTTGTCTCCACCATAGAACAAACAAACTACATCTGAAAATCTTAAGGTACCTTCACACTAAACGATATCGCTAGCAATCCGTGACGTTGCAGCGTCCTGGCTAGTGATATCGTTTAGTTTGACACACAGCAGCGATCAGAATCCTGCTGTGATGTCATTCGTCGGGGCTAGAGGGCCAGACCTTTCTTTGGTCGCTGGCTCTCCCGCTGACATCGCTGAATCGGCGTGTGTGACACCGATTCAGCGATGTCTTCGCTGGTAACCAGGGTAAACATCGGGTAACTAAGCGCAGGGCCGCGCTTAGTAACCCGATGTTTACCCTGGTTACCATCCTAAAAGTAAAAAAAACAAACACTACATACTTACCTACCGCTGTCTGTCCTCCAGCGCTGTGCTCTGCACTCCTCCTGTACTGGCTGTGAGCGTCGGTCAGCCGGAAAGCAGAGCGGTGACGTCACCGCTCTGCTTTCCGGCCGCTGTGCTCACACAGAAAGTACAGGAGGAGTGCAGAGCACAGCGCTGGAGGACAGACAGCGGTAGGTAAGTATGTACTGTTTGTTTCTTTTACTTTTAGGATGGTAACCAGGGTAAACATCGGGTTACTAAGCGCGGCCCTACGCTTAGTTACCCGATGTTTACCCTGGTTACCGGCATCGTTGGTCGCTGGAGAGCGGTCTGTGTGACAGCTCTCCAGCGACCAAACAGCGACGCTGCAGCGATCCGGATCGTTGTCGGTATCGCTGCAGCGTCGCTTAATGTGAAGGGGCCTTTACAGACATCAGACAATGGCCTATATCTCTAGCTGTGCGTTCTGCTGACCTAAAGGCCCCTTCACATTAAGCGACGCTGCAGCGATACCGACAACGATCCGGATCGCTGCAGCGTCGCTGTTTGGTCGCTGGAGAGCTGTCACACAGACCGCTCTCCAGCGACCAACGATGCCGGTAACCAGGGTAAACATCGGGTAACTAAGCGCAGGGCCGCGCTTAGTAACCCGATGTTTACCCTGGTTACCATCCTAAAAGTAAAAAAAACAAACAGTACATACTTACCTACCGCTGTCTGTCCTCCAGCGCTGTGCTCTGCACTCCTCCTGTACTGTCTGTGTGAGCACAGCGGCCGGAAAGCAGAGCGGTGACGTCACCGCTCTGCTTTCCGGCTGACCGACGCTCACAGCCAGTACAGGAGGAGTGCAGAGCACAGCGCTGGAGGACAGACAGCGGTAGGTAAGTATGTAGTGTTTGTTTTTTTTACTTTTAGGATGGTAACCAGGGTAAACATCGGGTTACTAAGCGCGGCCCTGCGCTTAGTTACCCGATGTTTACCCTGGTTACCAGCGAAGACATCGCTGAATCGGTGTCACACACGCCGATTCAGCGATGTCAGCGGGAGAGCCAGCGACCAAAGAAAGGTCTGGCCCTCTAGCCCCGACGAACGACATCACAGCAGGATTCTGATCGCTGCTGTGTGTCATACTAAACGATATCGCTAGCCAGGACGCTGCAACATCACGGATTGCTAGCGATATCGTTTAGTGTGAAGGTACCTTAAGTCCACCTAAAAGACGTTGTGCTAGAAGATGTTGTGATGGTTGATTTGTAAATAAACCATCTCAAGATGGTTAGATGGTCCAGAAATTCAGTACATACCCTCTTTGCAGTCACAAAGAAATATATTCATTGGTCAACACTACATGAAGTCAAACTAGACTGACCTTTTCTTTTTCAACCTTCTTCAGACTAGGTCTTGCTATCCTAGCCATTCTAGTTTTTAGTGTTTCATTGACTGTATAATTTATTTCCTTTACCGTAAATCTAATTTTTGTTTTCTCTTCTTTCATGATTTAGAATGTATCCATCTTTGAAGAGAGGGCCCATGTACTTTACATGTCTTTGGAGAAATTAAAATTCATTGATGACCCCGAAGTGTTCCTCAGAAGATCGGTCCTCATCAACAACTTGATGAAAAGAATCCATGGCGAGATTCTCCTGCAGAACAACTGGTGTTTCTCAGCCTGTGCCCTGAGTGGGGCATCAGCACAGGAATGGTTTGTGCCCCAGGATTGTCCTTATCGGAAACGTCTTCGTATTGCCAAGGATGACAGTAGCCTTCAAACTTGTTGTTTTTACCAGGAATGTGGCAGCCATTACCTAAACATCCCGTTTGCCGTTAATACCAATGGAGGGCATCTTGCAGCATCCTGTTCGTCTAGTAGCTCTTTGCCTTTGCCCGGATGCTCTCAACATATGGAATACAGCATGGCAGATGCTCCTTTGTACAGGAACAGCATCCAAGGGCCTTCCTGCGGGGGGGTTGTTACCAATTCAAAGCCTCAACATAAGTTAAATTTGCACGAGGAATCAGCAGAAGAAAAGAGGGGCACGCACAGTTTTAGCTGCGAAGCTTCCAATGCGGGTGGTACTACCCATGAACGCAAAGGCCGATTTTATGACTTTTTGGCAACTGGTTGCAATGACAAGAGTAGCATAAGTGAACCATGGAAAAAATCTCTTAGGAAGAAAGAGGTTTTTCCAGGTAATAAACTTTGCTGCAGCAAAGGAAATAAGATGTGAGCAGCGCATTAACTTTATGATTATTTTCGTTATTTCTGTTGTTGCATAAAAGTGGGGTTCTGTTCTGCAGTGGAAATGGGATTTTTTTGTAGCTTTTTATGGTGATAATGAAATATTCCCTATGCAAAAAGGGATATCTGGTATGAAACAAATGTCAGTGTTTTCATTTGTGTAATATAGTTTCTGAAATGTATTAGATCACATTTACAGGTATCATTATTTTTGGTACTGTCCTTGATTTGGGCTTTTACTATGGAGATGGATTCATAGCACTATACTGTGCCTCACGTACTCCAGACAAGTCTTCACACTCGTCTAGAATTCAGAACTGGATACCATCGTACGCACATACTAGATATGTGTAGGAGTACCCAGTTTGACTGTTGGTCTTCTTACTGGAGACCTCCTTTTGCCATTGGAGGTAAGGCCAAGGGCATGAAACAAGCCTTATCCAGGTGCATCTAAGATCCAACCCAGCTAGGATATTTCTTTTTTTAACGAGCATTGCAATGTATTTTTCTCCTCATCTGCATTTCTGCTGTAGTGACCTTCATTTTCACTCTTAATATTTGTATTAAAATAAATATTGAGCTTACGACGTAGTCATTTATTTCCTACTAACATCTGGAGTCGAGGAGTTGACCTATGTAGTAGGACAGAGCTACAATGAACACCTTGCTGGCCAACTGAGGTATCAGAAATATGGCTTCTCACAAGACTGGTACATGGCATCAGTGTTGGCAACTCAAGAGTTCATGGGGAGGGCATTAGGGGACTGAATGTTTTTGTGGACATTCTGATCTGCCCCTTGCTGACTGCTAGTGGTTCGACAGCTGGAACCCTCAACGGTTTAAAAAACAAGGCTCCTCTACAGGTCTTCGTTGAGCTCCTCAGTAGGTCTTTGTTGAGCTTCTCAGTAGGTCTTCGTAGAACTCCCTCACAAACAGAGCAGAGATGGGCATGTTCGGCCTCGGCCCCATTGACAATAAGACTGCCAGAAATAGTAGAACAGTGCATTCCTTTTTCTCCCATAATCCCATAGACAATGTGTGGAATGGAAGTCGTGCATGTGCACCTCTGCTTCATTCAAGGCAGGGTTCTACAGAGACCTGTTCCAGGATTATTGGGAGTCCCAGTGGTCGAATACCCAGCAATCAAAGAGATATTACCTATAACCATGGATGGAAGATAAGTTTTGACTTTGGGAAACCCCTTTAAAGAGAGTGTGTAATACAAAAATGACCAATTTGTTTAAATCAGATTTTTTTATTTTACTATTTTTTTATATCAAAATCTATAGTAAAAATAAATATAAAAAGTCAAGCAATTTTCAGACTGAATACAAAGCCCAAGACTAGACTCCGTAGCCACATGGGTTTAGGCTGCAATAGACTCTAACATATTGGCTTTCTACAGGACAAATGTCATTGTGTAGGGAGGGGAGGATATAAGCTGTGTTCATACTGTACACAGAGGAGTTATCAGTCATTGTACAGGAGGAGGAGGTGAGCTGTGATATCACCTATTTTGAATGGTGGATCATGTGTTATCTACTTTATATAGAGGTGTTATCAGTTATTGTACAGGAGGAGGAGGTGAGCTGTGACATCACCTATTGTGAATGGTGGATCCTGTGTTATCTACTGTATATAGAGGTGTTATCAGTCATTGTACAGGAGGAGGAGGTGAGCTGTGACATCATCTATTGTGAATGGTGGATCTGGTGTTATCTGCTGTATATAGAGGTGTTATCAGTCATTGTACAGGAGGAGGAGGTGAGCTGTGATATCACCTATCGTGAATGGTGGATCCTGTGTTATCTATTGTATATAGATGTGTTATCAGTCATTGTACAGGAGGAGGAGGTGAGCTGTGACATCACCTATTGTGAATGGTGGATCCTGTGTTATCTACTGTATATAGAGGTGTTATCAGCCATTGTACAGGAGGAGGAGGAGGTGAGATGTGACAATACATATTGTGATTGGTGGATCCTGTGTTATCTACTGTATATAGAGGTGATGTCAGTCATTGTACAGGAGGAGGAGGTGAGCTGTGACATCACATATTGTAAATAGTGGATCAGGTGTTATCTACTGAATATAGAGGTGTTATTAGTCATGGTACAGGAGAGGAAGGAGGTGAGTTGTAATAGCTCATATTTTGAATTATGGATCCTGTGTTATCTAATGTGTTAAGAGATGTTACCCTGTCTGCAATGTTAATGAATCTGCTGAAAATTCATCTGTACAGAACAGGAAGTGAAAACTCTAGTATTAGGCTTAGTGGGCATTGTGAAAATTTCCAAATATTAGATTTTTTTTTCATAGATAGTGATATGGAATATTAAAAAAATATATATTATATTAAAATTCAGTATACATAAAATCCTGATTTAAACAATAGGCAATTTGCTGATGACACGTTCCATTTGAAGTGAACCTGTGACCATTTCTGAAAAAATAATGATTCTTTTTCTGATGCATCTTTACAGTAGCTGTAATTAGACTTTGTCGGACTATGAAGGGACTCGCCGCCAACCGTTAACACCCGATTATCAATGTATTCATAAATTTTTAGAAGGAATAACAGAGGAACAGTACAATATAAAATTAGAAGAAAAGGTACTCCAGAATTGCTACATGATTAAACAGATTGATCGGCAAAGTTGACAGACCCTTTTAAAAAGTTTATTGATTATGGACCCTGCATGAAGAATTTGATGGGTTACCAAAGCGTGGCCTTTAACCTATGGTTCATCTGTTGTTGAAAGGCTATAACTTCCAATGTGCCATTGGAAGTTCGCAGGTTGGAAATCCAAGTAAAATTGACCTTCATGGTGTCTTATATTCCTCCATAAGCACTATATGCAACAGCCAATGATTTGGAGGCAGCCAAGTCTCCGCTGTGCATGGAATCTCAGAAGGGCCGTAGTGTAGAATCATCATGGCGGCTCGTTCAATCTCAGAAATTCCGGTGATTGACTAATCATATGGTATAACCTGGTAACATGCCATCATGTTATAAGATCACTAGAGATTTTTGTTTACATTTTTTCATATAAAAATTCAATAAAAGTTCTCCAAAAGACCATTTCTTTTATTAGATGACCAACCTACATATGGACCAGATTGTACCTTATCTAGGGACCTCTGTTTGTTTTTACTGGTCATCTCATAAAGGTTCTCACTGTATTCGGTCTAGATTTAGTTTTTGGAAGAAGTATACCATTGGCGTCATTATAAGTGATTGGCGATGAGAGAATCAGTCCCTGGTCCACGATAAGGACAGTATTCCGAGGCTGCTGGACAGGAGCTCTGAGAGCCACCTCTGACCTGTCGGAATTTGATTTGATTTGCCGGCCTGGTGCACTGCCCATTGTTACACCATGACGCACTCATGACATTGCATCAGGCTGGCTAATCAAAAGAAGATCTAGAGTAGGACTTAGTTCACAGAGCTCCAATTCAGACGCTACAAAAAAACTGACCTGGTTACTGGACCAGAGACCGGTCAATTTATTTGCCCATCTCTAAAATATATCAGAGGGTTCCTGGCAACCACTGAAGTGACCCAAACATTTAAGGAGGCATATTCCAGAAGTTAATGAGGAGGAGTGGCCAGGCAGAGATATCGGTAGCAGTGAAGCCAGTTCTTAGCAGTGTGGAAACTGTACTCCTAACTGGCACCAGAAGCAGCAAAATGGCGAAACACAGAATGAAAACAAGTGGGTCTGTGATGGTGAAGTTGGGTTGAAAAATAAGAAAACTAGCCTTATAAATGTTGGCACCTCATTTCCAATTGCTCAAATACCGCTGTTACAATTGACGAGGCATCTAAAAGGTTAAGCAGCCGCGAACTGAACTATTTCCAGCAGCAGTTAAATTGGGGTCCCAGCTGCATAACCCCACTCCATAAATACAGGGGCTGATTCATTAAGACTGGCATTGTGCACTAGAGTCTTATCAAAGAACCAGCTGGACTACGATTCATTAAAGGGACTCTGTCACCTGAATTTGGCGGGACTGGTTTTGGGTCATATGGGCGGAGTTTTCGGGTGTTTAATTCACCCTTTCCTTACCCGCTGGCTGCATGCTGGCTGCAATATTGGATTGAAGTTCATTCTCTGTCCTCCATAGTACACGCCTGTGCAAAGCAATCTTGCCTTGTGCAGGCGTATACTATGGAGGACAGAGAATGAACGTCAATCCAATATTGCAGCCAGCATGCAGCTAGCGGGTAAGGAAAGGGTGAATCAAACACCCGAAAACTCCGCCCATATGACCCAAAACCAGTCCCGCCAAATTCAGGTGACAGGTTCCCTTTAAAAGATGCAAGCCATCTGTTTAGTGGCTTGCACCTTGCCAGGGACTGGAGTAGCATTTCTTGGCGTAAGGAATACTGGCACTTTTGCAGAAATTTACGGGATGGAGTAGTACTGCACCAGCTTCTCCCAAGCTCCACCCATTTGGCCAAGCATATTCACTTGAAACTACAGGTTGCACAAAAATCTTGAAATTTTTCAAGCTGTTTTACACCAGTTTTCTGCTGAAAACACTTGGTTGAATCGCCAATGTGTGTCCAGGACCAGGTATTGGTGTCAGCCATAATCGTGATGGAGGACCTGGGCCTATGACTTATTTGGTCACTTATCTGCTTTCTAAATATTCTAAATGGCATCTTCTTAGTTGTATGATTTGTACATTGGAAGCAGTCGCCGGCTCCACAGATATTGTGCAGACGTCTCTCCACCATATATTGAATATGATTACTGTCAAGGTTGAGATTGGAAGAGAACGATTTAACATTTCCCAGATAAAACCGCGCCGAGGATCGGATTTTACAGGATGTAAGTCGGCCTGGTGTTGATTTGTGGTTTTTACTAATACACACAAAACCCATTGTTTGTGCCTGCCTGGAAACTGCTGTTAAGAAAACCACATATTTGTTTTATATTTTCTGCATTTTTTTTACAGACCACATGTCCTTAAGGCTTTGCAATGCGACTTCTGGAGCCGGCTATGTACGCAGTCCAGGTTCTTAATGATGGGAGACATTTTGTGTCTTTGACTTAATCTATTTGGAATCAGAGGATGTCAATTAGCATTTTACATCACGCCATAATGTCATATAATAAATATATGTAACCGACATATAATCTATAATAACCGTTTACTAATGCAATATATTATTAAATGTGACATTCTCTATTTCAGAAAAGGACATGCCGTAAAAGTACATAGCTCTTCAAGGACAAGACATGACGAAAAAGTGATCAAAACTGATGCAAAGGAAAAAAGGTGATGAGCTGTCCTTGGAAGCCAATCAATTTCTAGCTTTCATATTTCATTGACCCTTTTGAAGATTGAAAAAGAAATCTGATTGGTTGCTAAGGGCAAAATCTTCTTGGTTCCTTTTTCATTGGTTTTGATAACTTTTATCACGGCTGCCAACAGTACCTGGTTAACCCGGGCAAGTGCTGGATTCCACGGCACCAGGGGGGACCACCCCAACCCTTGCAGGTGTCAATTCATGTGTCCACTGTACGTGTATGGTGGATTGGCACACTGCACATATGGAGCATGTGTGGAGACACAGCATTGTATCTTAATTAACCAGACGTATATTTTTAGCAAACTAAAAAGAATAGACTGCTATCTGTATGTTGGCTTTTGAATGTAAGCATTTCCTTCTGGCTGGTCAAGAAAACAGACTTTTGTTTGTGTAAGCCTGTAATATTGTCTTTTATTGTGCGCTTATCCTAGATAACTAGTCATGTTTACTGATATGCTAATTAATCAATCTCTTGGCCAGATAGTTTGTTAATTTTTTGAAACAGAGGAGGAAAAACAATGTAAATAGATTAAATAATCTAAGTAATGCTACTTGACCTCATCTCCATTCTTAAGGTACCTTCACACATAACGATTTTGTTAACGATATTGTTGCTTTTTGTGACGTAGCAACGATATCGTTAACGAAATCGTTATGCGTGACAGCGACCAACGATCAGGCCCCTGCTGGGAGATCGTTGGTCGCTGGGAATGATCAGGACCTTTTTTTGGTCACTGATCACCCGCTGTCATCGCTGGATCGGTGTGTGTGACGCCAATCCAGCGATGTGTTCACTGGTAACTAGGGTAAATATCGGGTTACTAAGCGCAGGGCCGCGCTTAGTAACCCGATGTTTACCCTGGTTACCATTGTAAAAGTTAAAAACAAACAAACAGTAGATACTCACATTCCGGTGTCTGTCACGTCCCCCGGCGTCAGCTTCCCGCACTGACTGTCAGCGCCGGCCGGCCGTAAAGCAGAGCACAGCGGTGACGTCACCGCTGTGCTCTGCCTTACGGCCGGCCGGCGCTGACACAGTGCAGGGAAGCTGATGCCGGGGGACGTGACAGACACCGGAATCTAAGTATGTACTGTTTGTTTTTTTAACTTTTACAATGGTAACCAGGGTAAACATCGGGTTACTAAGCGCGGCCCTGCGCTTTGTAACCCGATGTTTACCCTGGTTACCCGGGGACTTCGGCATCATTGGTCGCTGGAGAGCTGTCTGTGTGACAGCTCTCCAGCGACCACACAACGACCTGAACAGCGACGCTGCAGTGATTGGCATCGTTGTCTATATCGCTGCAGCGTCGCTAAATGTGACGGTACCTTTACCCTTTATGTAAATACTGAATGAAGGACACTTGTTAAGTATAAAAATAGGTTACATGCCTCAGTATAGACTGACAGTGACAGAGAAAGAGACAGCCAGAGATTCTGCCAAGACATTCAGACATCCAGGGGATCCTACAGGACTGCTGCCAAGTCATCATGGCTCTATCACGAGGGACACGGATCTATCATTCTACAGGAAACATATGGGTTTTCGACCCTGGTTGCAAGAATATAAATCTGCTCCATTGATGATCGCTGAACCATGGATATGTTTGGAGAAAGCCAGGATTGGGACCCGTTGGTCGCCTGGCTCCATGGAGATGTTCGGAGAAGCTAGGTTGTGACCCTCGTGTCAACTGGCCGTGTACCTCAATGGACTGTTATCTTCCTAAGCTTGTCATTACCTCATCTGTGTGTGCCACAGGTGAGGTAGTGACCCTGGGAGCTCTGAAGTAACAGCTGCCAATATCCCAGCGAGTCAGCGGAAGGGTGAGACCAGGGCCGTATTTGCCACTAGGCACGCGAGGGCACGTGCCTAGGGCGGCGACATTGCGGGGGGCGGCACCTGAGCAAGGTGTGTTTTTTTTTTTTATAAGTCCCGGCCCGGGTCAAAAACGCACCCGACGGACCCGCCCCCTCCCCCCCCCGCCTCCGAGTCCCCCCAGGCCCCCACCTCCGAGTCACCCCACCTCCGAGTCCCATACACCCTCCCTGAAGACGATACTCACCTGCTCCAGCGATGCCTGGTCTCAGCGTCTGTAGCGCGTCCTGAGTGAGCGGTCACATGGCACCGCTAATTAAGGTCATGAATATGCGCATATTCATGACCTTAATTAGCGGTACCACATGACCGCTCACTCAGGACGAAGACGCTGCGGCGCCGCGGGACAGAGCCGGAGGGATGTCGGCGCGGCGTGTGGGACAGACAGGCAGCTGGCAGGTGAGTATGAGGGGCGGGGGGAGGATGGGAAGCCACCCGCGCCATGCAAGATGGCCCGGGAGAAGGAGCGGGGAGGGGGTGGAGAGATGAGCCATGCATAGGGAGGGGGGGGGAATTATGAGCGCCATCAGCCATGCATAGGGAGGGGGGGGAATTATGAGCGCCATCAGCCATGCATAGGGAGGGGGGGGGGAATTGTGAGTGCCATCAGCCATGCATAGGGAGGGGGGGGAATTATGAGCGCCATCAGCCATGCATAGGGAGGGGGGGGAATTATGAGCGCCATCAGCCATGCATAGGGAGGGGGGGGAATTATGAGCGCCATCAGCCATGCATAGGGAGGGGGGGGAATTATGAGCGCCATCAGCCATGCATAGGGAGGGGGGGAATTATGAGCGCCATCAGCCATGCATAGGGAGGGGGGGGGAATTATGAGCGCCATCAGCCATGCATAGGGGGGGGGGGGGGAATTGTGAGCGCCATCAGCCATGCATAGGGAGGGGGGGGAATTATGAGCGCCATCAGCCATGCATAGGGAGGGGAGGGGGGGGAATTATGAGCGCCATCAGTCATGCATAGTGAGGGAGGGGGGGGGAATTATGAGCCATCAGCCATGCATAGGGAGGGGGGGAATTATGAGCCATCAGCCATGCATGGGGGGGAGGGGGGAATTGTGAGCCATCAGCCATGCATAGGGAGGGTGGGGGGGGGAATTATGAGCCATCAGCCATGCATAGGGAGGGGGGGGAATTATGAGCCATCAGCCATGCATAGGGAGGGGGGGGAATTATGAGCCATGCATACAGGAGGAGGGGGATATGAGCCATGGCCATTATACAGTATTGAGCATCATGTGGGGCCATTATAAAGTATGGAGCATCATGTGCGGTCATTATACAGTATGGAGCATCATGTGCGGTCATTATACAGTATGGAGCATCATGTGCGGCCATTATACAGTATGGAGCATCATGTGTGGTCATTATACAGTATTGAGCATCATGTGCGGTCATTATACAGTATGGAGCATCATGTGCGGCCATTATACAGTATGGAGCATCATGTGTGGTCATTATACAGTATTGAGCATCATGTGCGGTCATTATACAGTATGGAGCATCATGTGCGGCCATTATACAGTATGGAGCATCATGTGGGGTCATTATACAGTATGGAGCATCATGTGCGGTCATTATACAGTATTGAGCATCATGTGGGGCCATTATAAAGTATGGAGCATCATGTGCGGTCATTATACAGTATGGAGCATCATGTGTGGCCATTATACAGTATGGAGCATCATGTGCGGCCATTATACAGTATGGAGCATCATGTGCGGTCATTATACAGTATGTATCATCATGTGTGGCCATTATACAGTATGGAGCATCATGTGGGGTCATTATACAGTATGGAGCATCATGTGCGGTCATTATACAGTATTGAGCATCATGTGCGGCCATTATACAGTATGGAGCATCATGTGTGGTCATTATACAGTATTGAGCATCATGTGCGGTCATTATACAGTATTGAGCATCATGTGCGGCCATTATACAGTATTGAGCATCATGTGGGGCCAATATAAAGTATGGAGCATCATGTATGGCCATTATACAGTATGGAGCATCATGTGCGGTCATTATACAGTACTGAGCATCATGTGCGGCCATTATACAGTATGGAGCATCATGTAGGGCCATTATACAGTATGGAGCACTGCGTGGCCCTAATTTTTTGGTTTTAATTATTGTATACGAAACAGTGTGATCAGCAGTGCTGAATGGGTGTGGTTGGGACTTGGATATGGGTGTGATTAGTTGTGAAATGGGTGTGGTCAGAGGCGTGGCCCAAAATTTGCCGCGGTGCACTACGTGCGCCGCAACCTTTACACCATTTTCCCTTCTTCAAAAGTTGCGAGGTATGGTACCGCATTTCCCAGATCACAGCAAGTACCGCAAATCCCATAGGGAATGAATGAAACCAAACGCAGTGTTGCCGTAAGTGATCCGTTACGCAGCAGATGCAGAAAACTGCCCGATATGCTGCAAAAGGCGACTTTCACATCAGCGATTCTTGCCAAAGTCACTGCGGATAGTGTCATACTCACCAATGGGGGAGGCAGCACTAAAAGTGCCTAGGGCAGCAGAAACTCTAAATACGGCCCTGGGTGAGACTGTGTAATGTGTACCATCTTGGGGTATTTTGCTGGGACTGTTCTACGTGTTAACTGCCTGTTTTGTGTTTCAATAAAGCATTGCCACATTGTCTTACCCTTACCCTGTGTTGTCTGAGTAGCATTATGCCCATGTTAAAAGGAGAGCAGGTGTGCGCTGGGATCCTGGTCCATGTGGTTTTGACTAGCAGCCCGGGGCACCCGAGGACCCCCGTGTCTCCACAGCATGCTCAGGAGCAGAGCCTGCTCCATACAGGATGGGTGTTGGCTGTATTATACAGCTGGCACCAGAATCTAACTGCCACTATTGGAGTTAGCTCTGATCACAGTAGTTTAACATCTTAGATACAGCTGACAATTAGCGTTTTTGCATTTACAGATTGAAAATAGGGTGTTCCTTCCAGTCTCTATCGTCCCCATCGCAACAAGAATGCAATGGCTCTGTCACGTCAGTTGGGGTAGCCTATTGAAGACCCCCGTGTCTAATATGTTGGTAAGCCATAGGCAACGCTTCATAGGAAATTTTACAATTCTCTCAATATTACAGCATTGCAGTGTATTATAGAGGCGATCAAGTGATCACAGGTTCAAGTCCCCTAAAGAAATAGATAAAAAATGTAAAATATATATGTATATACAGCGCTGGCAAAAATTAAGAGACCACCACATCAAAATCCTGTCATGAGCAGCCCAATCTCCAGACCTGAACCCCATTGAAAACCTCTGGAATGTAATCAGGATGATGATGGATAGTCACAAGCCATCAAACAGAGAAGAACTGCTTACATTTTTGCGCCAGAAGCCGTGTGAAAGACTGGTGTAAAGCATGCCAAGACGCATGAAAGCTGTGACTAAAAATCATGGTTATTCCACGAAATATTGATTTCTGAACTCTTCCTGAGTTAAAACATTAGTATTGCTGTTTCTAGATGATTATGAACTTGTTTTCTTTGCATTATTTGAGGTCTGAAAGCACTGGGGGTTTGTTTTGTTTTTTTACAATTTCTCCTTTTCAGAAAAAAATACAAAATTTATTGCTTGGAAATTCGGAGACATGTTGTCGCAAGTTTATAGAATAAATTAACAATTTACATTTTACTCAAAAATATACCTATAAAGACAAAAATCAGAGAAACTGAACATTGTGCAGTGGTCTCTTAATTTTTGCCAGAGCTGCATATATAAAAAATTGCATAAATAAAAGCTAAATAGGGTCTAAGAAATAAAAAAATTACATATGTAGTATTGCTGCATGATGCGCAACAGTCCGAAGTTATAATATATCATATTTATCCCATACAGTGAATGCCGTAAAAATTGAAATGGCAGAATTGCTCTTTTTTTTGTTTCACGTTTTTGTTTCACGTCTCTCTCACATGGGAAAGTGGAAGAATTAAAAGCGAAGAGGGGTCAACTGGGAGATTGTTGACCGAGGGCCTACATAAGCCCAGAAAGTAGTTGAGGAGACAATTGGGATCAATGGGGAAGGTGATACTGGGGACAATTAAATTAATGATTGTCTATGAGACCATGCTGAGCTTCAGATGAGCACATTCAAGGGTGGTGGGGGACACTTTAGGAGCTGGTTGATATAGATTGGGATCTCCAGAATTTGTTTCCACTTTTTATCTTGATAGCTTCCAAAAAGGTCTGTAAAAAAGGAAAAAAAAAGAAACAAACATAATTACCATAAATTGCTCTAGGCAAATGCATTAACCAAAAAAAGTGCTTCTATTAACGTAGATATCACACGCTGCACCTATCGTCTTAAAGTGACAGCGGAGGACTATACATCCATTAAGTAAACGGTGATATATTTTTTTTTTGTAGCCATCTCCTTTTATCTCTATTTTTTATATATATATATATATATATATATATATATATATATATATATATATATACACTGCACAAGACACTTATTCAAGCAGTTTTTGAATACTAAAAAAAAAAAAAATTCTAGAAAAAACAATAAAAGGGATTGAATGAAAAAAACATAATGATGTCTAATAAACATGCTCTCTCAAGGTCTCTATGGCAACTGGCTGCTGCCGGAGATATTTTATATAATGAGGAGCTCAAGACAAGGGGCGCACTTTATGTCTCAAATAAAATAAATGTCAATTTTCTTTTAACTCCTTAGCTTCAAAGAATCAAAGCTTCTTGTCATTTTTTTTTTTTGGCCTATACTGTATATACACACAGATGTAGATACAAACACGTTTTTCTGGTCAGTTTTGTGGTAATATGGGATCTGTCGAAAATGTAAAAAAACAAACAAAACAAAACATGTTTTCGGAAACATTTGGTTATTGCAGACATCCAGGAGAGGGATGTGAGAATATTCTTTTATTGAATCATCATTAAAAAGTTACAAACACGGCATGGTGACATATCAACAATAATGCAATAATGGAAGATTTGGAAATATCCGATGCCATGGAAATTCGTTTTCTGTTCCTGAAAAAGCCCGTGAGTCCTGCTTTCCCAGCCCACTCACTGAGAAAGACTGCGAATCCTGCTTTCCCTGACCACTCAATGAGAAAGCCTGTGAATCCTGCTTTCCCTGACCACTCAATGAGAAAGTCTATGAATCCTGCTTTCCCTGACCACTCAATGAGAAAGTCTGTGAATCCTGCTTTCCCAGCCCACTCACTGAGAAAGACTGTGAATCCTGCTTTCCCTGACCACTCAATGAGAAAGCCTGTGAATCCTGCTTTCCCTGACCACTCAATGAGAAAGCCTGTGAATCCTGCTTTCCCTGAACACTCAATGAGAAAGTCTGTGAATCCTGCTTTCCCTGACCACTCAATGAGAAAGACTGTGACTCCTGCTTTCCCAGCCCACTCAATGAGAAAGCCTGTGAATCCTGCTTTCCCTGACCACTCAATGAGAAAGACTGTGAATCCTGCTTTCCCTGATCACTCAATGAGAAAGCCTGTGAATCATGCTTTCCCTGACCACTCAATGAGAAAGACTGTGAATCCAGCTTTCCCAGCCCACTCAATGAGAAAGCCTGTGAATCCTGCTTTCCCTGACCATTCAATGAGAAAGACTGTGAATCCTGCTTTCCCAGCCCACTCACCGAGAAAGCCTGTGAATCCTGCTTTACCTGACTACTCAATAACAAAGACTGTAAATCCTGCTTTCCCTGACCACTCAATGAGAAAGCCTGTGAATCCTGCTTTCCCAGCCCACTCAATGAGAAAGACTGTGAATCCTGCCTTCTCTTACCACTCAATGAGAAAGCCTGTGAATCCTGCTTTCCCTGACCACTCAGTGAGAAAGCCTGTGAATCCTGCTTTCCCTGACCACTCAATGAGAAAGCCTGTGAATCCTGCTTTCCCTGACCACTCAATGAGAAAGCCTGTGAATCCTGCTTTCCCATGCTACTCATAGAGAAAGCCTGTGAATCCTGCTTTCCCAGCCCACTCAATGAGAAAGCCTGTGAATCCTGCTTTCCATGACCACTCAATGAGAAAGCCTGTGAATCCTGCTTTCCCAGCCTACTCATAGAGAAAGCCTGTGAATCCTGCTTTCTCTGACCACTCTATGAGAAAGCCTGTGAGTCCTGCTTTCCCAGCGCACTCAATTAGAAAGCATGTGCATACTGCTTTCCCAGTGCACTCAATGAAAAGGCCTGTGAATCCTGCTTTCCCTGACCATTTAGTGAAAAAGCCTGTGAAAGCCTGTGAAACATGCTAGTCCTACTTTTCCCACCCACACATTGAGAAAGCCGGCAATCCTTCTTTCCCCGCTCACACATTGAGAAAACCGGGCAGACTAGCTTCCCCCACCCACTCAGAAAAATTCTGAGTCCTGTATTCGCCAAGAAACTTAGAAGCATGAAAACACAAGAGTCCTATCTCCTTCAAACACTTCCACAGAAAGCCTGTGAGTCCTTCTTTCTCCACCCACTCATTAAGAAAATCTGTGAGTCCTTCTTTCTCCACCTACTCATTAAGAAAGCTTGTGAGTCCTTCTTCCTCCACCTACTCATTAAGAAAGCTTGTGAGTCCTGTGTCCCTCACGCACTTATAGAGACTCCAGTGAATCCTGTTTTCTCCACCCACTTATAGAGAAAGCTTCCTGTGAGTCCTATTTTCTCCACCTACTCAGAGAAAGCCTGTGAGTCCTTCTTTCCCCTCCGACACACAGTGATTGACTGTTTTCCTTGCATGCAATGTCACACAGTAAAAGCAGTGTGGGCAGAGAAGGTAGGTCTCACAAGCTTTCTCTGTGAGTGAGTGGAGGAAGTAGGACTCAAGGGCTTTTCTTATGAGCAGGTGGAGGGAAGTGGAACCCACCAATTTTGTTCTATGAATCTTGGCAGCATTTACAAATCTTTTTATGTGAAAATGCTGACTCAAATCATGGAAACAATATATATAAGACAACTGCATTCCCCCTCTATCCTATGGTCCCCTGAGATAACATATATGATATATTCATGTTAAGGGTTGGTCTCATAGAGCCATCCTTCTGCAAAGTACAGCATTGATCAGTTCTCTTGCAAGCTTTTATAGAAATATACTACTATTAAATAAACCACATAAATTGTGTGTAGTTCATTAATTAGTGCCCAGTAGAATATTCTGTACATACTGTATTTCCTTCTAGCTACTTTAGTTTCTGCCTATTTAGTGCAATAGTTTCCTCTATTTTTGGTCCAGCAGAACATTAAACCAGCTGTATTACTGGAAACAAAGTGTAGATTAGTTCCACTGAGGAGATCATCTAAATTATGTAATGGTATAATTACAATAATTAATGAACAAATTATAAATGAAAACAGTCTTTTCACTTTTCCATCTACTCCATAAATACATTCACAATGACTTTAATATGTTGACATTTTGCATTGGTTGTTTGACTCCTTGGCACATTGCGGAGAACGTTAATTGAGATGTATCCAGCACTGTACAGGGCAGAGTCCACACCTCACACTGGTAAACAATAATTAACAGTAATTAATGCTAATCCTGCATGTTATGACTTCACACCCTACACAAAGGACTTGTTGTGGTCTTCGTAGTGCACACACCTGTCCACATAGAAAAGGAATGTTTTTTTAATTATTACTTAAAGGGCTTTACAGTTTTATGATGTTAATGACTTACCCATGAGATAGGTCATCAATATCAGACAGTGAGGGTCCAACAGCTGGAACCCCCGCCGATCAGCTGTGTTCCCTGATAGAAACAGTGAACACAGCTGGAACAGCACAGCTATGATAACTTGTGTAATGGCTGTTACAGCTGAGCTCCTATTAAGGATCTCCACCAATCTGATATTGATGACCTATCCCAAGGATAATATTCTGTTTTTGGATTTATAAAACACAAACATCACAAAGTTGTAAAATCTAACGGTTTGGGTGGGGTTACTGTCTTTCGTTCGGAAGAGGTATGTCTAGGTTTTCTGGCAACTGGGGCAAGAATTCAGTTTGTCCTCTCCCATGCGGTGTGAGTAGTCGTCCTGTGACCGCTCATTCATATGCAACTTGCACATTTACAGTCATGTGCCGATGAGCTGCTCTTCATATTTCTCTCAATGTTTTGTGAAAATCTGAAAGAAGCAGGAAGAAAAAGCAAGTTGTCACATGACCGTATGTATGAAAATCGCATACGAGTAAAGTGGCCACTGCTGGAGTTAGCAAGCAGAGCTGAATACTGACAATGAGTATATGACACACTGTTAGGATTGGCATGCTACAGGGCTTCATTTTATAATTAAATGGCTTTCCCAGGTTTTTGATGAAAGTCTGCAGTCACTTTAAGTCACTGCAGGCTTCTGAATTCCCACAACACGTGCATTGCGCACTTTTAGGATTCTCCTATGATGGCGGCAAGGGTGGAAGGTCATGTGAGTGAGTTGAAAACTTCTGGCCACATTCCGACTAGATGTGTCCTGCCTCGTTCAATTCATTTTCATTCAGTGAGGCCATGCATGTGTAATTGGCACCTGAGAGCATGGATGCAAATTGCAAACTTGCAGTTTATTACCTCCCACTCTCACCGCTGGCACCAGAGAATCTTGACAGCGTGCAATGCACACTATGAGAAGGCAGAAGTCTACAGTCACATAGAGTAAATGCATACTTCCATCACAAACTTGGACAATTCCTTTATTGCTCCTAACATAAATACAAACACAGTAACCCTTTACTTTTCAGAGGACACAACACTTTATTAACATTGACATGTATCACATAATCTTACAAGTTATGATTTGTTACATGTGTACAGGATCAGAACCAATAAAAGCACAAGAATACATTACCAGAACCACCATCAGTAGAACCCCTGTCAGAGCAGAAACACAGCATTGCAAACCTATTCAGTATAGAAACCACGAGCAGTATAGAAACATATCATCAGAATAACCATCAGTACAGAAACACATCACCAGAATCACTAGCAATACCCAAATAGATCACTAGAACCCCATCAGTACATGAATATATCACCAGAACCACCCTCAGTACATTGATATATCACCAGGACCACAATTCGTACATTTATTCAGCACCAGAACCATCATCATTAAATTAATATATCACCTGAACTGTGATCAGTACATGAATACATAACCAGAACCACCATCAGTCCATGGTATATTAATTGTAATGTCAGGTCAGACCCATATTCATTTGTATCAGATGAACCTACAACTTAATAATGATAAGAAAATGCTGGGAGTTGTGGTTATCAGTAATCATCAGATTCCAGACCACACAAGAACTGTACAGGACTGATGAGAATTAGTCAGTAACACAAATAAACATCTACATCTAGGTACCTTCTACATGATGTTGTCTCTGACTGGAATTGTTCTTTTTCTTTTCTTCATCTTGGCTAGACGCCATAATGACTTTTCACATCCACAGGTCATCTCTACAAACTTCCATCTTCTCCAGTTTTCTGCAGCACATCCCCACACAATGCTCTTAAAAATAGCAGCATGATTATAATGCTTCTGAACAAAAATATCTCCCCTATGCAGAGCCCCTAAATAAATAATTACCTGTCACTTTGTTCCCTTCATAAAATATGACTTCCACACACTATTTCTCTTATAGTACATGCCCACCACACTGCCTTCGCCTTTCCATATTGGCCCCCTCTTCATACTGTCCTTTCACTCTATATCACCCCTCCCACACTACCCAGTCTTTAGTCAGTGCCCTCTCACACTTTTATCCCCCATTTTGTCTCCTCACACTATTCCCCACAATAGTCTCCTCACACATTCCCCCTCCCTCATACTGTCTTCTCAAACATCCCCACCTCCAATAACCATACTGTGTAATCACATATTCCCCCTTGATGTCTTTTTTGTCTCTTCACATATTCCTTCCTCTCCCCATACTGTGTCTGCACCCATCCACATCCCTTGCTACTCATACTGTGTCCGCACACATCCCCTCTTTCATACATTCCCCCTCGCTCCCCATACTGTATCCACATCCATACTCCCTCATACTGTTTCCTTATACACCACCCTCTCTCCTCATACTGTGCCTGCAACCATCCCCCTTGTTCCCCATACAGCGTCCACATCTATTACCCCCTCATATTGTTTTCTCATACACTCTTCCTAGCTCCCCATACTACACTATGTTTGCACCCATCCCCCTCTCTTATCATATTGTGTCCTCAAATTTCTCTTCCACCCTCACTCCCCATATTGTGTTTGCACTCATCCCCCTCATACTATATTCTCATACATCCCCCATCTCCCTTTCCTATGTCTGCACCCATCCAATCCCTCTCACCCCCTATACTATGTCCACACCCATCCACCTCACTCTGCATACTGTGTCTGCAGCCATCCCCCTTTCATTCCCTATACTATGTCCACACTTATCCCCCATCACTCCCTATATTGTGTCCACACCCATCCTGTTTCACTCCTCATACTGTGTCTGCAACCATCCTCCCTTGATCCCCATACTGGGTCTGCACCCATCCCCTCTTGCTCCCCATACTGTCTCTGCTCCCTCCACCCACCCTCCATACTGTGTCTGCACCCATTCACCCCCTTACCCATACTGTGTCTGGACCCATTCTCCCCTTGCTCCCCATGCTGTGTCTGCACTCATTCCTCCATCGCTCTGAATACTGATTCTGCACCAATCCCCCTTGCTCCCAATGCCGTGCCTGCACCGATCCCCCTCACTCCCCATACTGTGACCGCTTCCATCCTCTCTCCATTCGCTCCGAATACTGTGTCTGCACCCTTCACCCCCATCGTTCAGCATTCTGTATCTGAACCTATGCCTTTGCTCGCTCCCCGTACTTTGTCCTAAATTCCTACCCCCTTTATTATAATATATCTTTGGTGTCTTCAGCTCCACTGGAGCACTTACCAACAATGTTCTAAGTGCCTCTGCGATGCCGGTGAGTGAAGTCAGCAGGGTCATCAGCTGATCTGATCACGCTGCTGACGTTGCCCTGACATGGAAATAGGGCTTCAATTGTACTTGCATCTGATAGATGCAAGTATATTTGGTTGCTGCGAGCCGGCGCTCTGCACCTTCTCTGAGACGGCTGTTAGCTTGACAGCCGGCTCAGAGAACTGCCGACTTCCACCATAGGGGCGGCAAAATGCAGCTCCTTCGGAGACACCTTGAACCGCTGTATCAGGTAGCCCAACGACGCCCCCATCATGCAGCGCATGGGGAAAATGCTTTACCTACCCCCGTAGATACTCCCCTGGGTTAGGGAGTATTTTTGATCAAAACCAGAAGGGGGCAGTACGGTGGCTCAGTGGTTAGCACTGCAACCTTGCAGCGCTGGAGTCCTGGGTTCAAATCCCACCAAGGACAACATCTGCAAGGAGTTTGTATGTTCGCCCCGTGTTTGTTTGGGTTTCCTCCGGGTTCTCCGGTTTCCTCCCACATTCCAAACACATACTGATAGGGAATCTAGATTGTGAGCCCCATCGGGGACAGCGATGATGATGTGGGCAAACTGTAAAGCGCTGCAGAATAAGTTAGCGCTATATAAAAATAAAGATTATTATTATTGTCTCCAAAACATTTTTTCCAATTATAGTTTTTCTCTGTAATTTCCACTCCTAGTTTTGGCATACAAAATACTAGCATGCAAAATAGTGATCAGAAATATTATACTTAATGCCTTTCTTCCTTCCTTCTTTCCTCCCTTTGTCCTCCCCTCCCTTTGTCTTTTCTGTCATCCTTGCCTCCTCCCTCCCTCACCCTCCTTCCTTCATTTCTTCTTTCCGTCTCCAGAGAACCCCTTTAAATTTAAAGGCATCCAGCACTCAAATGGTTAATAACTGCCTCGCAGTATATTTCGATGCCGTGTGTGACATTAGGCATAAAACTAATTTCCTGGCCCAAATTATAATATAATTGGTGACAATAAAAAGGCATAATGGATAATTGATGCCTTGAGCAAAAAAAAAAGATATTACAGTTACAAAAGGTTCTTATGGAAATAGAAATTGTTTTGTTTTTCTCTTTCTTAGTTCAAGAAATTGAATACGGAAAACCTTATGATTGTTTTTTGTCTTCTCTTTCAGGTTTGGGTGATGGCCTTTATACACTATAGGCGAGAAAGAAAAATCAGAATCTGAAAGTCGCAATCCTCCGACAGAAAATGGCAGTGGCAGTGCTCAAAGATATGATATGACAGAATTCCATCCATGACGTCCAAACATTTTTGTCGGCAGTGGCCTCAATGGAAATCTCCAACCCAACTATCACAGGTCTATGATATTATTGGTCTACTCACCTGACATGACTGTCTGCCAGCAGCTATTTTGACCATTTCTCCCATACATCATGGCACTCATGCCGAGTGCTTCCGTGTTCACTATGAGAGATCCACCGCCAGACATATCTGTGGCAGCTTATCTCAGGAAGAACACAAGGATTGTCAGTCCGGATCGTTAACTCCCCCAACATCATATGTTCGGGGCCAGTAGTCGACACAGCCAGACAGCTGGTACTGGACTGCAAAGAGCATGTGTGCAAGAGAAATAAATGGGCCCTTTACAGTCCAATACCTTATATATGGATATTTCCACCTGCTTTAGAGGTAGAACTGGGCCTTCTTATGTCTTGGGCCCCTGTGCAGCTGCACAGGTTGCACCAATGCTATATCCAAGGCTCCCATTCACATAAGACTGTTGGCTGAAACAACATTTTTTTTTATACTGTATATATACATTTTTTTTCCTGTGCAATTTCATGAACCATATTTTGAATAATTTGGTGCAAAAAAAGTCAACAAAAAAAACAAAAGGCAATAAAAAAAATGACTTAAATAAATATAAATGATGAACTGGGAGTTGGTGTATTCAAGGATTTTTTTTTAACATTGGAGGAAGGTGTATACAGCTCTTTGTATGAATACAGATATTTTTTTTTTATTATACGCTGCAAGTATATAATAAATCAGCCATATAAATACAGAATAAAACAAATACACATATATTCAGTTCTGTACACATTACATATAATATCAGGGCTGTAACTGCTATTATTGTACAAAATCCAGACATTTCTAGCAGATGTGGAGGTAAATAAAAGAAGGATTACATCTAGGTGTCCAGATGAGCTTTTAATGCAGAGCACATACAGGAATGCTCCATGTGGCCGGCACTGACTGCAAAGTGGAAATACATCACTGCTAGATAGATGTCGTAGGCGTCCCGTGGGTCTGATCATTTCTAGGAAGAAGTAAAAAGTGGTTTCAATGAAAATGATTTTATTGACCAAATGGATTCACTCCAGTCACTTCATAATCCGTCCAATATATATGGGACTGAAAAATATCATCGTGATTGGTATTAATAACGAGCATGGTGCCAACATACTGAATGCGGTAGGTCTTCATAGCACCCAGTCCAAGTAATAGGTAAGTATAATAGTGGAAATTTAGTACATGAGCCTTAGTATAATGATTGCAAAATCTTTAGGTGTTATAAATATGTATTTTTTTTCCCTTGGTGTAAATGCTGCTCTTCTCCTGAATCCGGTGATGTTATTCTTTTCTTTCTGAGCCTCTCCGTTCCTGAGATATGGCCCCAGTCTCACTGCATATCAATATGGTCTTGTTTGTCATGTGGGTGTGGTCCTCTGCTGTTCCTTGTGGGCGTTTTCTTATGGCTCTAGCCCCTTTGGCTATCAAGACAAGATTTATATACAGAGAAGTGAGGGTATATCTGAGGAACGGAGAGGCGCAGGAACAAAAGAAAAATAATGCCGGATTCAGGAGAACAGAGGCATTCACCCAAGTGGAAAAAAAATACATATTTATGACAATTGACAGTTCTCCATTAAAGGGGCTGCACAGTTTTAGAATAGAGAGACTGAGCCAGCTCAGAAAGGCGTGGCAATGTTTCATTTTTCTTTACAGTGTATTCTGTATTCTGAATTATTTTAGTTTGCCTTCAAAGTACATCTTTTTGTGTCTGGATGAGCACATTATGAATAGATTTTGGTTCTACGATACATAGTCTTGTGTCAGGTCTTTCCAATTTGGAGGCTTGGAAAGTATCAGATGAAAAAAATAAGAGGTAATGGTGATCGATCAGATACGATTACACCTTACAAATCCCCTTCAGAGCACAGGGAAGACGGATCCGATAACTGAAGATGCAAGTAGACGGACAACATTAAATTTTAGGGGGTCAAGTTTCCATTTGGAGTCAGCTTGCAGAACCTAAGAAACGTCACATCATGCAGAACTTTTTTGTCTGTTCTAAAAAAAAGAACACGTAACAGAAACCCGACGGACCGCTTAGTAATCAGTGGGGTGGCTCTGTTTCTGTTTGCATCAGTTACGCAATGGATCAATTTTTTGCGTTAATTCCATTTGTCAAAAAAAATATCAATAAGGAAATGTGAAATGAAACTGCATCAACCCATACTGATCTTCCGTTTTCCAAGTTGAGGTAGGTGTCTGACAGATCCAGACATGATAGAAATAGCCATGTGCCCTATTGTCAGCATAGGGCTCAGTCATTGGTATACGGACGTCAATGCAAATCTGCCCTGGAGGTTGAGTGTCAAGTAGCCACACCACCATGGATAGGGGATTATGTTACAAGCCAGGGCATCTAACTAAGTCTCTAGGTTTAAAGTGGTATTCCCATCTTCAAGACCCCATTCCAATACGTAGTGGGTGTAATAATAATATTCAGAAATACCTCCAATTAAAATTGTAGTATAGTTCTTCTGATTCGCTTTGTCACTTACCCCATGTGGAGGGCATTGCAGTGGCTTAGATATCCATGGTTATGACCAATAACAACTAATTGTCACTATATGAGAGGTCATAGTGATGGATACCTAAGCTACTGCACATAGGGTAAGTGACATGGCGAATCAGAAGATCTATACTACATTCCTAATTGGAGGTAATTTCTAATATTATTATTATGACAACTACAAGATATTTTAAGATAGGATCTTGGAGATGGGAATTCAACATGGGGTTAATCCAAGCAAAGGATATAGCAAAGTCCTACTGAGTTGATTTGCAGATTTCTGTCGAACTCACATCTGCAATAGTAATTTATAAAAGGGATTATCTAACCGAAATTCCCATTTGCCCTGTTATTCTGATGACCTCATTTTGCTCCAAACCCTCATTATCAGCCCTCAGGGGTCTCCTGGGAATTCCACCTCTCAATGGTCTGTCACGTACACGCCAGGGAAAAAACATTCACATTAAAATAGGAGAGCGCCAAGATTTACCGTCTGGAGGATGAGCCGTGTCTTGTCCGGCTCGCCACACCTAGTAATTGTAGAAGAAACGGCTCGTATGTAACACAGGAATTTACAGGGTGTGACCTTTTCTTCATATTTGCAGCCAGTGGGAATTTATAAAGGCACAGCCCTATTTGTAGCAACGTGCAGAGTCCATTGTTTGTCTCTGGCCGAGCTGTATCCTTACATGATCGCTCTTGTATCTTCACACATTCGAAAAAAAGTAGGAAAAATTTGGCCATGTCCGTTCGGAATTGAAAATTGCTACTTAAAGGGGCTTTGTAGGGCCAGAAACACATGGCAGCTTTCTTATTAAAAAAAATAGGATTTGCGGTGGACTAACATTTTTTTTCTATATTGGTTTAGATTGGTTCAAAGCAAATAAAAATAACGATATTCCTATCTCCGATCCGATTTTGACAGAACCTGTTTCTACTTCCTGCAATAGCGATGACATCACCAGCATAGAGACATGTGACAGTTACAACCAATCACAAGCTGTAGTTGATCACTGCTGCAGCCAGCGATTGGCTGCAGGGGTCACATTTCCCTGGTAAGGTGATTATTCGCCAAAACAGGAAATATTGATCGGCCGGAGACGGGGCAGTGTCAGAATGAGATGGCATGGGATCTGTGTATGGCTTCTTTTATTTTTTCAATCCAATCTGAGCAGTCTGGAGGAAATGTACTTTGTGAAGTCTGTCCATCTGCACAGGACCCGGGGGGTGGTCAATATTATCTGATGGGATTTTTAGGGGATCTAATACACTCAATCATTGCTAACAGGCATAGTGTTTGGTTCACCTGGTGAGGTGGATTCATGAAGCTGTAAGTCAGGGTGACCATAAGGACCTAGAGTGTTGGCACAGCTGGAGGAAAGGCACGTGGAACAGAGAGGACTTGGACAACAGGCTATTCTGGACAGCAGACGAACAAGTGAGGTGAAGAACACGAGATGCCACAAAACTATGAGGACTGATGCAGAAGAAAACGATAGGCCTGACATAGCACACAGATGAAGGAGACAGGTTACACATCAGATTATAGCTTAATGTGAACAGTCTCTAATAACAATTCAAGCAGTGGTAGCAAGAGGAGGGTTAACCAGCAGGTTTTATAGAAATCACAGGAGTTTGCAAAGTTAAATTCAGCACAGTAAATAGTTGCTAAATAGCAGTTCATAATGCTTACTGCAAACAATAGGTTAAACCAGGGTGTGGCAAGTGGAAGGTTAAGTAGCAGGTCTAAGGGTTTGTAGAATTCACAGGAGTTTGCAAAGATGAATGCAGCATAGTAAATAGTCGCTGATATCAGTTCATAATGCTTACTGCAAACGATGGGTAAACCAGCGTGTAGGAAGCGGAAGGCAAATTGGGTTGTGCATTACTAGGACAACCCCTTCTTAAACTAAATGTTCGGCCCTGATAAAATAATAAAGGCTATTCTTTATTCTTTCTCGCTTTCCCTGGGGCTGTGATGCGGTGTTGTGACATGTGAAGCCAGCACCCATTCAGCACTGGCGTCACTGTCTCCGCCTTCGGACAAAGTAAACATGAAGAGAAAGCCAGGGGTCAGCTGCCGCCCAGACTTCCTCTTCATGTTCAGTTTGTTCGAAGACGCAGAGAGTGACTCCATTTCTGATTGGGCGCAGGGCATCACGTGACACAACAACAGCATCAGGACCGAGAGTGCTGCCACCGCTGGAATGGTGCCGGCACAGAAGGAGAGTATAAGCTTAATTATTTTGTAGGGGGTCGAACATTTAATTTAAGAAGGGGTTTTCCTAGTAGTGGACAACCCCTTTAAGCACCAAATATGAAGGCTGGTAGGAATCACAGGAGTTTGCATAGATGAATGAATTGGATGGTGGGCAAATTCCAAACAAGCAGCAACTGAGTCTCAATTCCCAGCCACAGCGGTGTGTCCAAGTAGACCTAAGGTGAAGATGTCACTGAAGAACCTTGGACCACTTGTAAGATCTGATGTGGAGCACAACAAAGGGCAGTGGCCACAGGGGAAGGGAGCAGAGCTCGGCCCTGAAGAGGAGAGATATGCGTAACTGGTAGAGCGGGAAAATGTAGTGTGAATGGGGAAACAAAAGGAAGGAGCCCTTCAGAATTCAGTAGAGATAGTTAACCCCTTCACAGGGACTTAAAAGGTTATTCCAATCAATGCTAATCATGGCCGGGATGGTAATAACTGCTTTTAGTTCTTGGTCGTAGCTGTACTATGCTGTTTGTGTAACTCATAAAGAAAAGAATGGGAGTTATGGAACTATACGCTATGCTGTTTTCATAACTGCGCAAACAGCTTAGAGCTTCTGCGCTCAGCTGTATTCTTGGCCCTACCACTGGTGGCCGGGACCTGGAGGCAGTTATTCCTGTCTCCACCATGAAAGGCAGAGGCGGGAATAACTCTTTAATGCCTTCACTGCCCTATACTAACAAGTATGTCTTTGCTAATAATCCATTTACTGCACTAGCTCCACACTGATGTTATCTCCAGGTGGAAAAACTAAATTAGTCGGAACTTCCTATAGACTCAAATGAATGCACTTACTCCATAGTTGCGAAACAAATACTTTAGCATGCTGCAAACACTAAATACTTGAATTATATAAAATATAAAAACGTGAGCACATTTTGATCAAAATGCCTGAGCTCATCTGCCAGCAACCTCTTTTCAATGCCCTAGACCAGTGTTCCCCAACTCCGGTCCTCAAGAGCCACCAACAGGTCATGTTTTGAGGATTTCCTTAGAATTGCACAGGTGATAATTGCATCACATGGACAAGCAAGCATTCAATGACCTGTGCAATACTAAGGACATCCTCAAAGCATGACCTGTTGGTGGCTCTGGAGGACCGGAGTTGGGGAACACTGTTCTAGACCAAAAGAGGCTGCAGATATAGTTTGTGCATGAGTTCTTATAATTTGTGAAAGTTTACGAGATGATGGTAATAATTGAATGCGTACGCTAACATTTCTGTTTACATTTGATGCCCAATTATTTAACTAAAATTGTGCTCTCATTTTCGTGATACAATATAGGTTTCCTCTTTGTCAATAGCAATCTGGCCTCTTCCTAACAATGCAACCAGTCACTTTGTGTTCTGTCCACTTTATGAAGAGTTACTTGCCAAAAGAGAAAAAAAAAATTGGATCATTTCTGAGCCCTGCCCGGAAAGACCGAATCATTTTATGCGTCTGGGTTTGCTTTTCTGGATAAAAGAGTAGTAAGAATGGATCTGATTAGTAAAAAAAAAGAAAAAAAAAAAAAAGCATACTGCACGGCAGATCAAAAGAGCATGCAAGCCATGCTTCCATGAGCCAAGGATTGAGCGGAGAATGTGTTTGTAATGAAATTCTAAGAAAGACATAACTGGTGCCGGGTAACAAGAGATAGGCAAGAAGTATGCATGGTGTTAGACTCAGGGTACAGGTGAGTCTGTCTCATAAGGATCATGTAAGAAGGATCATGGTTGTCAGTTTGGTTACAAAAGACAAGAAAATTGATGAAATGTCCAGTGATGGGACAAGGTATTTTGGTCATTAGGCTGATTATGGGCTAAGTGTTCAGAAGGTATATACACACTAGCTAATAATTGGAAATGTGCTTTTCCAGGAACGCTCCTCTCCCGATTATCAACTTGGCTAAATAGGCTGACAGTAACGCAACAAATTAGCAAAAAGATCATTCATCGGGAGAAATGATTTTTAAACTTGTTTAAAAATCATCATTATCGGCATCAGATCACCCACTGTGATTTAAATATTTCTTGTATGAAACATTTTTCGAGTTTGGGGAGACTAATATTGTCAAAACTGTCAAAACCTTATTGGAGGAGAAAAGTAAGAAGGATGTACTGTAGATTTAGGTCGCAACTTCAAACCCCAAGTTCAGGGATGTAACAAATGCGGTCTCATGGTCGCCTCTACGATTGGGCCAGGTGGGTCAGGAGCCTGCCGTTGTCAGCAGAAACGTCAACTTCAATCAGAGGCTAGCAGCTGACGCTGGCATATACGTGACGGGGCGCATGGCAGTGACTTCATAAGCTCCCGTCGCACGCCAAAAGCCAGCTGCTTCACAAGTGGACGCCTTGAGGCGGAGGAGCAAAGGGAAGGTGAGTATTTATTTATTTTTAAATCTGTAGCCATACTAGTGCATAGATGACTATGGGCTGTGCATTATACTTTACAGATGACTATAGGGGTGCATTATACTTTATAGATAACTATAGGGGTGCATTATACTTTATAGATAAATATAGGGGTGCATTATACTTTATAGATAGCTATAGGGGTGCATTATACTTTATAGATAACTATAGGGGTGCATTATACTTTATAGATGCCTATGGGCTGTGCATTATACTTTATAGATGACTATGGGCTGTGCATTATACTTTACAGATGACTATGGGCTGTGCATTATACTTTATAGATGACTATGGGCTGTGCATTATACTTTATAGATGACTATGGGCTGTGCATTATACTTTATAGATGACTATGGGCTGTGCATTATACGTTATAGATGACTATGGGCTGTGCATTATACTTTATGGATGACTATGGGCTGTGCATTATACTTTATAGATGACTATGGGCTGTGCATTATACTTTAAAGATGACTATGGGCTGTGCATTATACTTTATAGATGACTATGGGCTGTGCATTATACTTTATAGATGACTATGGGCTGTGCATTATACTTTATGGATAACTATGGGCTGTGCATTATACTATATGGAAGACTATGGGCTCTGCATTATACTTTATAGATGACTATGGGCTGTGCATTATACTTTGTAGATGACTATGGGCTGTGCATTATACTTTATGGATGATCATGGGCTGCGCATTATACTTTATGGATGATTATGGGAAGGCACTATACTTTATGGATGACTATAAGCTGTGCATTATTCTATATGGTGGACTATGAGATGTGCATTATACTACATGGATGATTATGGGCTGTGCATTTTACTATATGGGGGACTATAGGCCAGCGTCGGACTGGAGCACCTTGGGCCCACCAGAGAAAATCATTCTTGGGGCCCACTATGTAGCTACATAGAAATAGATACAAGACCACCAATTGTGCGGTAAAAAGCGCTAATATCAGGGTATAATATAAGGTAGTTCACGTCTTAATAATGTAGCAAGGGTTGGGGTAGCCCCCTCACAGAATATAATGTAGCCCCTCATAAAATATAATGCAGTCCCCTCTCATAGAATATAATGCAGCACCCCACAAAATATAATGCAACCCTCTCAGGTATGACGCAGTCCCCACCATAGAATATAATGTAGCACCCCTCATATAGTATAATGCTACCCACCACAGAATATAATGTAGTCCCGAGAGAATGCAGTTCCACCACAGAATATAATGCAGCCCCCCCATAGAGTATACTGTAGCCCCCTCATATAGTATGATGTAGCCCCCATAATAATATGTAGTCCCCTGAGAGAATAATGCAGCCCCACCTCAGAATATAATGCAGCCCCCCATAGAGTATACTGTAACCCCTTATATAGTATGATGTAGCCCCCCATAATATAATGTAGTACCTTAAGTATAATGCAGTCCCCCACAGAATATAATGTAGCCCCCCAGGGCCGTATTTAGAGTTTCTGCTGCCCTAGGCACTTTTAGTGCTGCCTCCCCCTTTGGTGAGTATGACTATCAGCAGTGACTTTGGCAAGAATCGCTGATGTGAAAGTCGCCTTTTGCAGCAGATCGTGCAGTTTTTCTGCATCTGCCGCGTAACAGATCACTTACGGCAACACTGCGTTCGGCCTCATTCATTCCCTATGGGATTTGCGGCACTTGCCGTGATCTGGCAAATGTGGTACCATACCTCCCAACTTTTGAAGAAGGGAAGGAGGTATAAAGTTTGCGGCGCGCGTAGTGCGCCGCGGCAAATTTTAGGCCACGCCTCTGACCAGACCCATTTCACAACTAGTCACACCCATATCCACGTCCCAACCGCAGCCATTTAGCACTGCTGATCACACTGTTTTATATACAATAATTATAAGCAAACAAAAATATGGCCACACAGTGCTCCATACTGTATAATGGCCACACATGATGCTCAATACTGTATAACGGCCATCACACATGATGCTCCATACTGTATAATGGCCACACATGATGCTGCATACTGTATAATGGCCACACACAGTTCTTCATACTGTATAATGGCCACACATGATGCTGCATACTGTATAATGGCCACACACAGTTCTTCATACTGTATAATGGCCACACATGATGCTGCATAATGTATAATGGCCACACACAGTTCTTTATACTGTATAATGGCCACAAATGATGCTCCATACTGTATAACGGCCACACATGATGCTGCATACTGTATAATGGCCACACACAGTTCTTCATACTGTATAATGGCCACACATGATGCTGCATACTGTATAATGGCCACACACAGTTCTTCATACTGTATAATGGCCACACATGATGCTCCATAGTGTATAATGGCCACACATTGCTCCATACTGTATAATGGCCAGACAGTGCTCCGTACTGTATAATGGCCACCCACACATAGTGCTCCATAGTGTATAATGGCCACGCAGTTCTCCATACTCTATAATGATCCCACATAATGCTCAATACTGTATAATGGCCACAAATGATGCTCCATACTGTATAACGGCCACACATGATGCTCCATACTGTATTATGTCCATTGGCCACACATGATGCTCCATACTGTATAACGGCCACACATGATGCTCCATACTGTATAACGGCCACACATGATGCTCCATACTGTATATTCCCCCCTGTATGGCTTAGATTCCCCCCTGTATGGCTTATGTTCCCCCCTGCATGGCTTATGTTCCCCCCTGCATGGCTTATGTTCCCACCTGTATGGCTTAGATTCCCCCCTGTATGGCTTATGTTCCCCCCTGCATGGCTTATGTTCCCCCTGCATGGCTTAGATTCCCCCCTGTATGGCTTAGATTCCCCCCTGTATGGCTTAGATTCCCCCCTGTATGGCTTAGATTCCCCCCGTATGGCTTAGATTCCCCCCTGTATGGCTTAGATTTCCCCCTGTATGGCTTAGATTCCCCCCTGTATGGCTTAGATTCCCCCCGTATGGCTTAGATTCCCCCCTGTATGGCTTAGATTCCCCCCTGTATGGCTTAGATTCCCCCCGTATGGCTTAGATTCCCCCCTGTATGGCTTATGTTCCCCCCTGCATGGCTTATGTTCCCCCTGCATGGCTTAGATTCCCCCCTGTATGGCTTAGATTCCCCCCTGTATGGCTTAGATTCCCCCCTGTATGGCTTAGATTCCCCCCGTATGGCTTAGATTCCCCCCTGTATGGCTTAGATTCCCCCCTGTATGGCTTAGATTCCCCCCTGCATGGCTTATATTCCCCCCTGTATGGCTTATATTCCCCCCTGCATGGCGGCTTATCTCTCTGCACCAGCACCCGCTCCTGCTCGGCGCGCCGGCTTATGTCCTCCTTCATCCCCCCCGTCCCCCCGGCCCTCATACTCACCTGTCCCACTGCACGGCCGTGCCGACATCCCTCGCGCTCTGTCCCGACTCCAGGCGGCGGCGCCGGCGCAGCACCTTCTTCCTGCTTGAGCGGTCATGTGACACCGTTCATTAAGATCATGAATATGCGCATATTCATGATCTTAATGAGCGGTGTCACGTGACCGCTCGTTCAGGACGAGCTGCAGTGCAGACGCCGAGACCATCGCTGGAGCAGGGTGAGTATTCAAGGCGGGCGGCGGGGGGGGGGGGGCCCTGGAGCAGGGGGGTGGGGGCCTGCCAGCAGGTGTCAGTGCCAGGGCCCACCGGAGGATCCTCCGGTTCCCCGGTGGGCCAGTCCGAGCCTGCTATAGGCTGTGCTTTGTGCTATATACAGGACTATGGGCTGTGCATTATTCTTTGTGGATGACTATGGGCTGTGCATTATTCTTTATGGTGGACAATGAGCTGTGAATTATACCACAAGAATGGCTATGGGCTGTGCATTGTACTATATGGAGGACTATGGGCTCTGCATTATATTATATGAAGAATATGTGCTGTGTGTTATACTACATGAAAAACTATGGGCAGTGCAGTAATGGAGGACTATGGGGTGCATTATACTATATGGAGGACTATGGGGGTGCATTATACTTCTGCTATGGGGTCCTATGATTTCTATGTATGCCTCTAGTGCATATAATTGTATATGGAGGACTATGGGGGTGCATTATACTTCTGCTATGGGGTCCTATGATTTCTATGTATGCCTCTAGTGCATATAATGGTTTATTTTTTTCTATACATTAAAAACAGCAGCAGAACGGGGGGCATATACCAAGAAAGGGGATATATATATATATATATATACCAGGATGATGGACATGTACAGTATACCAGGATGTTGGGCATATATATATATTTATATATATAATTTATTCAGGATGGGGGGCCTCGGTGCAAGATTTGGATCAGACTCTAGTTGCGCCACTGCCCAAGACATACTACTTATATTCCTATTTGACCTAATAAAGACAGATATACTTAGAGGTTAGGCTTATAGTCATCTGACTTTTTCATATAATATAAGGTTTCTTACATTGTAGACTGGCTACGTCTCACACAAAGCCGCCATATTAAATGGTTGTTGTCATTATGGCTGACCAGCCTCCTCCTTACCATCAGAGGAGTCCACGATCCACCCAGCTTTCAAACTTGTGCTCTGTGCTTGACAGCGGAGAGGATATTTAATAAGATGTAAATTAAAAAGTTGCTTTTGTTAACAAGCACATTTTATGATGATGAGAAAAACCTCTGTAAGGGTACCGTCACACAGTGGCATTTTGATCACTACGACGGCACGATCCGTGACGCTCCAGCATCGTAACAATATCGCTCCAGAGTCGTAGACTGCTGTCACACTTTGCAATGTACGACGCTGGAGCGATAATTTCATGACGTATGTGCGATGTAGAAGCCGTTGGTTACTATGCGCACATCGTATACAATATCGTGCACACCTTTGTTACACCATGCGATCATGCCGCCGCAGCGGGACACTAGACGACGAAAGAAAGTTTCAAACGATCTGCTACGACGTACGATTCTCAGCGGGGTCCCTGATCGCAGGAGCGTGTCAGACACAGCGAGATCGCTGGAACGTCACGGATATATCGCTCGAACGTCACGAATCGTGCCGTCGTAGCGATCAAAATGCCACTGTGTGACGGTACCCTAAGACTGCAACAGATAAGCATGATGCCTCTATTGTACCTTGTATGTCTCTGATTTCATTTGCAGGCATACATATCATATATTTTTTACATTAGATTGTGCGCTAAGATACGAACTCCAAATGTAGAGGGATTTTTTTTTTAACCACCTTCGACTCTGTCTCAAGCCATGGCGACTTAATGGATGAACAATTTGTAGGAAGATCGATCTTGTGCAGCCTAGATAGGTCCACCAAGGTCTTATCCGCCGTTATCTTGATAGTATCAAGCCATTGGGTTGCTGGTCTTCCTCTTCGCCTTGTTCCTTCTATTCTCCGAGTTCTCACTATGATGTCCTTCTCCAGTGATTGCGCTCTTTATATGATGTGTCCAAAGTAGGCAAGTCATAGCTTGGTGATCCTTGTTTTGAGTGAAATGTCTGGCTTGATTTGTCGTAGAGTAGTATAGTAATTTCTATACATTTTGCAATAATACTGGAGGAGATCTATTTGAAGTGTATGAAACACAAAAAGAGCAAATTTTGTCTACATCCAAGCCCTGTTTTCAGTAGCCATGTCCTTCCAAACTTCTTCACGCTTCTTTTCCTGAGTTCCGAATTGTAGAAAACTGTTAGAGCAGCTGACTTCCTGGAGAGTGGATTGGAGATTTGCAGACTTTCCAGGGAATCCATGCAATCGCCCCTTAATAATAATAATAATAATAATAATCTTTATTTTTTTATATAGCGATAACATATTCCGCAGCGCTTTATAGTTTTGCACACATTATCATCACTGTCCCCTAAATTCCCTATCAGTATGTCTTTTGGAATGTGGGAAGAAACCAGAGTACCCGGAGGAAACCCACGCAAACACGGAGAGAACATACAAACTCTTTGCTGATGTTGTCCTTAGTGGGGCTTGAACCCAGGACTCCAGCGCTGCAAGGCTGCTGTGCTACCCACACTTTGCTGTGCCCCTTATTCTTGGAGCTTCGCAGTCTTTGGCGAGTATCCTGAAAGGTAATGCACAGAGACCAAATGGCTCCACAGTAAGAAGCCATATTGCCTCCATGCACTTTAGTACATGTTGCTTGCCCATGAGCATGAAGCCTTATTTAGTTAATTAAACAATTCTCCCAAGCATATGTCCTATGTAATCACACCTGCCTATTTGTTCTGCAGACTTTGGCAGGATTAGATTTCAGTAGGGACATTTGGATCTCCTGCCTCGGCACAATAAATTGGGCCTAACTGTTCCCGTTTAGTGAGTGCACAGCTTTTTTTTCACACTGACAACAAGCTGTGAAGCCGGCAGACACTCCGGATATACCGTACCTTATCAAATGTATTTGATTTCAAAAGATTAATTGCAATCATTAATCCTCTTTTGTAATTTTTCACTCCATTTAACTGATCTGCAGTACATTAAATAAGCATTAACAAAGCAATTAGGTATTCCGCAATCTGGAAAAAAAACTACCAGTCAGAATTATTTTCTTATGTATTTTTTTTCTTTCTTTTTTTTTTTTTTGCTCAGCAGGTGCTTAATTTAAAAGGGTTTCATTTTCAATTATTCATCCAAAAGTGATTCAGATATAATTTAAGTACAAACCAGAACACTATGAGAAATTTAGAACAAAAGCTAGAACAAATTGATTTAGAAAAGTCATGTCGGGCTAGAGAGCAACCATGGTAGGGGAACCGAAATAGACTAATAAACAATATGGATGGGTGTATAGTCACCCAAACACAAGGCATTTTCCTATGGATCTGTTCCTTGTCATTAAAGGGAGTCTGTCAGCACAAGATGACTGTTCAAGCCAATCTTAGGCGTTCGGTGCACCCTTGGGGTAGCCAAACAGCTCAGTGCACCTTCAAACCTACTTGTTTTCCATCTATGTTCACCTTCCTCTAGCTTGTATAAAGCCAGATTTTACACACCTGCCCTGAGTATCCTGGGCTCTGCTTCCTTCACCTTGGTCCATAGCCCTTTGTTGTGCTCCACATTGGGTTTTGCATGTTGCCTGGTGTGGCTCAGTGATGTAATCTCCCTAATCCTATTTAAGGCCCACTTAAACCCACATCTGTATTTTAGGATTAAGACTAGAGTCCTGTGTTTGCTCTGCTCCCAGTCTCTGATCTTGCATACCCTATAACTCAGCAGGCTAACCCTCATTTTGTCATCTCTGCATTCATCCTTGCTTCGTTTCACTGCACAAGTACTTCAGGTCCTCAGTCTTCTGCGTTTGTCAAGTTCTCACTCCCCATGTACCTTCCTGCATGCTGCATCAACACCCCAGGCCTCTGTGCCCACTCAGACCTGGGGCTTAGTGGATCAACCTCACAAGATGACACCAGAGCTCTCAATCAAGAAAGAGGGGGAGGGAATAGATGGAAAACAAGTAAATGGGATGGTGCACTGAGCTGTTTAGCCACTCCAAGGGTGCATCAAGCACCTGTTCTTGGTTTAAACTTGGTTTAAAGTGATTTTTTGCTAACAGATTGTTAGGGCTGGCGGAACGCACCGAGTAAATGTAGAGATAGTATAGGTGCATTTGCAGCCCGGGGTCCACCGTGCAGGAGTGGAACCTGCTGCTAGTAAATGGCAGCACTATATGGAGGTACTACGCCTGAGAAAACACGGGTTCCGTCACCTGGTCTGTATAGGAGCGAACTCTGTTGCTTCACAGAATTGCCTGGATTAAAGGTAACGCTGTGCTCTGTTAACCTCACAGAGGACAGAAGCAGGTAGCATACAGTGGTCATACGGTCAGCAACAGCACTCAAACAACTCCTCTCCGGAGGTGCAGGAATTCTAGTGGCTATACGCCAGCCCTAAATTCACACACACAAAACACACAAACTCCTCTCCGGAGGTGCCGGAATTCTAGTGGCTATACGCCTGCCCTGAATTCATACAAACAAACTCCTCTCCAGAGGTACCGGAATTCTAATGGCTTACAGCCGACCCTGAGCACATGCTGACACAGACCACAAAGCAGCAAAGCTCATACACTCATGAACATAAGTTGATACTAGCGCATGGCCGTGCGGCCATGTGAACCTTTTATAGCTGTAGCACTGAAGGACCTTCCTAGTGGTCCAATAGGAGCTGCTACAGGACCTAAGCATGTGACCCCAGACCTCCAATGGGAGGTCATCCCTTGGGCATGCTCAGTGGAGGAAAAGCAGGACATAGTCCCAGGAGCGTCTGCTTGCCGCAGAACAGTGCTGGTTACAGTGGCTGAGCCTGGAAGATCAGCAGTAACCAAGCGCACAGTATCTGCTTGAGCCAGATGCTGGAACCAACGTCTTCACTGAGCAGGCTCCACTGCGGCTGAAGAAGAATGGGAGACCACAACGGAGGTGGCTCGAGACTCCCACTGTGCAGTGGTGGGAACTCGACACCTAACACAGATTCCCTTTAAAAAGGGAATTGCTTAATTTCAATGATCTTAAGTGATATTAAGCATAGGTCGTAATCTATTGCTCGAAATGTAGCATACTGATTGGCTGGCCTAAGAGGTTGTGCCAAGTCTACAGATATTTGCCGGTTCCTGTGGCATGTGCTACGTACCTGTGCTATTCATTAGAAGATGATTCATTCATTAATTAAGATAGGAAAGGTACCTGCATCCCTATTGTGACAGCTGTAGCTGCTTCTCTTTAGTGCAATGTGTGATATTAGGTGATATTGATGATATTACTCACAACTGCTTTTCCAGATTTTGCTTTGGACTGGAACACAGTTGACTTTTTGCTGTGAATTTTTTCTGAAAATAGATGTAGATTACACTGCAGGTCTCCTCAAAAGGAGAAATCAATCACTGCTCACGTAATATTTATAGAGCTCAAGCAGTGGGAGGTCTGCAGTATATCACATAGGAGACACAGAGACTACCATATACATCACATTAGAAACACAGAGCATAGTGTACATACAGTACATCACATAGAAGACCCAGACTGCTGTTTACATCACATAGGAGATACCAATACTACTCTATATACATCACTTAGGAGACATCGTTTTAGCTCTATATATATTTCATAGGAGACACTGAGAATGCTGCATATACATCACATAGGAGACACAAAGACTGTGGTATATATCACAAAGGAGACACAGGGGCTGTTGTACATACATCACATAGGAAACACAGAGACTGCTGTATACATCACAGGAGACACTGAGACTGCTGTCTACATTACATAGTAGACATGAATACTGCTACTGGAAAAATAAGTAATTGATGCACTGCCAATTTTGCAAGTTTTCCCACCTACAAAGAATGGCGAGGTCTGTAATTTTTATCATAGGTACACTTCAACTGTAAGAAATAGAATCTTTAAAATAATCCCAAAAATCACATTGCATGATTTTTACGTAATTAATTTGCATTTTATTTAATGAAATAAGTATTTGATACAATAGAAAAACAGAATTTAATATTTGGTACAGGAAACTTTGTTTGCAATTACAGAGGTAAGACATTTCCTTTAGTTCTTGACCAAGTTTGCACACACTGCAGAAGGGATTTTGGCCCCTTCCTCCATACAGATCTTCTCCAGATCTTTCAGGTTTCGGGGTTTGTCGCTGGGCAACATCGAGTTTCAGCTCCCTGCAAAGATTATCTATTGGGTTGAGGTCTGGAGACTGGTAATGTCACTCCAGGACCTTGAAATGCTTCTTACGGAGCCACTCCTTAGTTGCCCTGGCTGTGTGTTTCAAGTCATTATCATGCTGGAAGACCCAGTCTCGACTTGTCTTCAATGCTCTAAAGGTACTGTCACACTAGACGATATCGCTAGCGATCCGTGACGTTGCAGCGTCCTCGCTAGCGATATCGTCCAGTGTGACAGGCAGCAGCGATCAGGCCCCTGCTGGGAGATCGCTGGTCGGGGAAGAAAGTCCAGAACTTTATTTCGTCGCTGGACTCCCCGTAGACATCGCTGAGTCGGCGTGTGTGACACCGATTCAGCGATGTATTCGCTGGTAACCAGGGTAAACATCGGGTAACTAAGCGCAGGGCCGCGCTTAGTAACCCGATGTTTACCCTGGTTACCATCCTAAAAGTAAAAAAACAAACACTACATACTTACCTACAGCCGTCTGTCCTCCAGCGCTGTGCTCTGCACTCCTCCTGCTCTGGCTGTGAGCGCCGGGCAGCCAGACCAGAGAAGCAGAGCGCCGAGGACAGACGGCTGTAGGTAAGTATGTAGCGTTTGTTTTTTTACTTTTTAGGATGGTAACCAGGGTAAACATCGGGTTACTAAGCGCGGCCCTGCGCTTAGTTACCCGATGTTTACCCTGGTTACCGGGGACCTCGTGATCGTTGGTCGCTGGAGAGCGGTCTGTGTGACAGCTCTCCAGCGACCAAACAGCGACGCTGCAGCGATCCGGATCGTTGTCGGTATCGCTGCAGCGTCGCTATGTGTGACGGTACCTTAAGTGTGACGAATGAGAGTCGGGGGATACAGATATCCCACCGCCATCACCAATCTGTGACGGAGCTTCACAGTCACAGCTCTCTGGTGCCCCCTTACCCTCAGGTCAGTCAGGGAAGTGCACCTAGAATAAGTAGTCACCGGAGAGGCTGCCCTGTTATGCACTGGTTATTGAAGCACTCTGCAGTGAGGGCGGTATATATAATATATATATATATATATATATGAGATCCCCCAATAACACCAGAACGCTATGCTGCCATCAGTTACTGGTTAGATATAAGCCCGGTCCGTTAACAAGCTTATATCGGGTCAGAGACCAACCCCAGGTAGAGTATAAGTACTAGCCGGACTCACAGACGTGAGAAATTGGGATTTCAGGTAAAAGAACAGCCTAAAATTAATTGATATTTTAATTGCATAGATAATACAAATATATACAGAGTATTATACAGATATTACAACCAGAAGTACATATAAAGGTAGGGTACAGGTATGGGATTGCAGTTAGCTGTATGTGTCAAAAGCACTCGAGTCCACAGGTACTTTCTTAGTTTCTGGTCCGTCTCCACACGTGGCGTGATGCGGCTTACGTGGCAGAACAATGACACCAGCTAAAAGTGTATAGCTAGCTTTTAACCCGTAGCTCACCCCCTCTTATATTTGCCACTACCGCTAGCTGAAATAATGGGTCATAGGATGGGTCATAACTTCCTAGTGGGAGGTCCAAACGGGACGACTGACATCTCAACGGGTTAGTTGGGGCTGGACCGATATGGAGAATCAAAACTTGGGTCAGCTACATGGTTCTAGAGAGCCAGTCTCGATAGTTCGGTATCTGTGACAGCTAGAGAACGATGAGACACAGGTGTGTGTGTGGAGGCTTCCCAAGATTCTGGTGGTATATTGGACTTAACCCTGAGATGCATGGTACTCTCATAATTCATCTCTATGTGTCGGCGCCTAACCGTCTATGCCTTCCATTGATAGCTGATTGATAGCTGGCCACCTTGCACAAAAGGTGGCAGGGGGTCCCAGCTCTTTTCCTTCTTGCATTAATTAACATGTGGCCTCTAATTCTCTGGCCATATGAAACGTCCTGTTCTTTTGGGAATCTGTGTACTTATCTCATGGGTGGGGGCCACAGATCCGGAACAGAGGGATATGTCTGGCTAATATATTGGGCCTGAAATTAATAAATCAAAACAGAGTCTCCCTCGTCCCGCACACTAAGGGAAGGTTGTTGGCCAAAATCTTGCGATACATGACCCCATCCGTCCTCATTTCAATAAGGTGAAGTCGCCCTGTCTCCTTTGCAGAAAAGCACCCCCAAAGTATGATGTTTCCCTCACCAAGCTTCATGGATGGGACAGTGTTCTTGGGTTTGTACTCATCCTTTTTATTCCTACAAACACGGAGAGTGGAGTTGATGCCAAAAGTTCTATTTTAGTCTTATCTGACCACATGACCTTCTCCCATGCCTCCTTTGGATCATCCAGATCAGGGGTGTCAAACTGCATTCCTCGAGGGCTGCAAACAGGTCATGTTTTCAGGATTTCCTTGTACTGCACAGGTGATAATTTAATCACCAACTCATTATTTGTGTAGGTGATTAACTTATCACCTGTGCAGTACAAGGAAATCCTGAAAACATGACCTGTTTGCAGCTCTCGAGGAATGCAGTTTGACACCCCTGATCCAGATGGTCACTAGTGAATTTCAAATGGGCCTAGACATGTGCAGGGGTGAGCAGGGGGACCTTGCGTGCCCTGCAGGATTTTAATCCATGACAGTGTAGTGTGTTACTAACAGTAAAGTTTGAGGCTGTGGTCCCAGATCTCTTCAGGTAATTAACCAGGTCCTCCCGTGTAGTTCTGGGCTGATTGCTGACCTTTCTCAGAATCATACTTACCCCATGTGGCGAGATCTTGCATGGAGCCCCAGACTGAGGAATATTGATAGTCATCTTGCGTTTTTTCCTTTTTATAATAATTGTGCCAACAGTTGTTGCCTTCTCATCAAGCTGCTTGCCTATTGTCCTGTAACCCATCCCAGCCTTGTGCAGGTCTACAATTTTGCCTTTGGTGTCCTTAGACAGCAGTTTGGTCTTGGTCATGTTGAAGAGGTTGGAGTGTGATTGATTGAGTGTATGGACAGATGTCTTTTACACAGTTAACAAATTCAAACAGGTGCAATTAATACAGGTAATTAGCGCACAGTAGGAGGACTTTGTAAATAAACTCCAAGAGATATGTGAGAGCCAGAATTGTTGCTGGTTGGTAGATGATCAACTACTTATTTCATGCAATAAAATGCAATTTAATTATTTAAAAATCATACAATGTGATTTCGTGGTTTTTACTTTTAGATCCTGTCTTTCACAGTTGAGGTGTACCGTCGAAAAAAATTACAGACCTCTCCATTCTTTGTAGGTGGGAAAACTTGCAAAGTCAGTAGTGTATCAAATACTTATTTTCCCCACTGTATATACATCATATAGGAGACACTAAGACTGCTGTGTATATCACATAGGAGACACCAATATTACTCTATATACATCACATAGAAGACACTGACACTGCAGTGTATACATTACATAGGAGACACTGGGGCTGCAGAATATACATCACTTAGGAGACACTAAGGTTGTTGTATATATCACATAGGAGACACCAACATTACGCTATATACATCACATAGAAGACACTGACACTGCTGTGTATAAATTGCATAGGAGACACTGGGGTTGCAGCATATACATCACATACAGTCATGGCCAAAAGTATTGACACCCCTGCAATTCTGTCAGATAATACTCATTTTCTTCCTGAAAATGATTGCAAACACAAATTGCTTGGTATTATCTTCATTTAATTTGTCTTAAATAAAAAAAAACACAAAAAGAATTGTCCGAAAGCCAAATTGGATATAATTCCACACCAAACATAAAAAAGGGGGTGGACAAAAGTATTGACACTGTTCGAAAAATCATGTGATGCTTCTCTAATTTGTGTAATTAACAGCACCTGTAACTTACCTGTGGCACCTAACAGGTGTTGGCAATAACTAAATCACACTTGCAGCCAGTTGACATGGAATAAAGTTGACTCAACCTCTGTCCTGTGTCCTTGTGTGTACCACATTGAGCATGGAGAAAAGAAAGAAGACCAAAGAACTGTCTGAGGACTTGAGAAACCAAATTGTGAGGAAGCATGAGCAATCTCAAGGCTACAAGTCCATCTCCAAAGACCTGAATGTTCCTGTGTCTACCGTGCACAGTGTCATCAAGAAGTTTAAAGCCCATGGCACTGTGGCTAACCTCCCTAGATGTGGACGGAAAAGAAAAATTGACAAGAGATTTCAACGTAAGATTGTGCGGATGTTGGATAAAGAACTTCGACTAACATCCAAACAAGTTCAAGCTGCCCTGCAGTCCGAGGGTACAACAGTGTCAACCCGTACTATCTGTCGGCGTCTGAATGAAAAGGGACTGTATGGTAGGAGACCCAGGAAGACCCCACTTCTTACCCCGAGACATAAAAAAGCCAGGCTGGAGTTTGCCAAAACTTACCTGAAAAAGCCTAAAACATTTTGGAAGAATGTTCTTTGGTCAGATGAGACAAAAGTAGAGCTTTTTGGGCAAAGGCATCAACATAGAGTTTACAGGAGAAAAAAAGAGGCATTCAAAGAAAAGAACACGGTCCCTACAGTCAAACATGGCGGAGGTTCCCTGATGTTTTGGGGTTGCTTTGCTGCCTCTGGCACTGGACTGCTTGACCGTGTGCATGGCATTATGAAGTCTGAAGACTACCAACAAATTTTGCAGCATAATGTAGGGCCCAGTGTGAGAAAGCTGGGTGTCCCTCAGAGGTCATGGGCCTTCCAGCAGGACAATGACCCAAAACACTTCAAAAAGCACTAAAAAATGGTTTGAGAGAAAGCACTGGAGACTTCTAAGGTGGCCAGCAATGAGTCCAGACCAGAATCCCATAGAACACTTGTGGAGAGATCTAAAAATGGCAGTTTGGAGAAGGCACCCTTCAAATATCAGGGGCCTGGAGCAGTTTGCCAAAGAAGAATGGTCTAAAATTCCAGCAGAGCTTTGTAAGAAACTCATTGATGGTTACCGGAAGCGGTTGGTCGCAGTTATTTTGGCTAAAGGTTGTGCACCCAAGTATTAGGCTGAGGGTGCCAATACTTTTCTCTCGCCCATTTTTGGAGTTTTGTGTGAAATGATCAATGTTTTGCTTTTTGCTTCATTCTCTTTTGTGTTCTTCATTTAAGACAAATTAAATGAAGATAATAATACCAAAAAATTTGTGTTTGCAACCATTTTCAGGAAGAAACTGAGTATTATCTGACAGAATTGCAGGGGTGTCAATACTTTTGGCCATGACTGTAGGAGACACTTGAGCTGGAGAATATACATCACATAGGAAATGCTGGGGCTGCAGAATATGCATCACATAGGAGACCCCGAGACGTCTGTATATACATCACAAAGGATACAATGCGGATGGTGTATATACATCACAAGGGATACAGGCACATATACATCACAGGAGACACCAAGGCATATACATCACGAGAGATGCTGGGGAATAGATTCACAGGAGACGCCGTGGCTGCCACTGTGGTTTTCGTTGGTGGGACTTGAGTGCATAGCTTATTGACTCTACCCGCAAAGTACATCCTGACGCTAGCAATGGCCAGCGTCAGGACGTAATCCTTTATCTCATGTGCTGCAGCGTTCGCGTGTGGATGCTTGTAGTGTCAGGAGCAATTAAGGGGCCGGCAGCAAGGAAAGTGCACTGCAGCCCCTGGGAAACTGCCCAGGTGGCACAGAAAAGAAGGTTCTCCCACCCCTGCTCTACATCTTGGGCATAGTTGATGCACAAGATCATAAATAAAGAGTATTTTTGCTGTTTTAGTATTTATTTCTGCACTTAACATACAATGTTCCTGCTCTTAACAATTCCCTTTGATTCTCGGATCTTCTGTTTAACGGCTTAGTATAAAATACAATGACTTTCAATAATAATAGCACATTGCAGACAATGCGAGGGCGCTGAAACGTCGTACGAAGAGATGTTTTGACCTGCATTTTGTCTGCAGCCGCTGAGATCACATATTTCTTTTCTCTTTCCCTTTGGATATTTCTTTCCAATGTTCCCCAGTGGAAAATACACATTCACCTTACAACAATTACAATACCTTACAATAAACATTTTATACAACCCCAACTGCACTCCTGCGCATTTACTAAGTGAACTGTTCTTACCAAGGAATACAAGTCCATTATTTTTTTCCTGGACTTGGTAAGATCTGCAATACGAACTGTTAATCTCTTAAAGGGGTTACACCAGATGAAACCATCTCTACAGGTTGTTGGCAGTTTTTAGTGATTCATTTTGAAAAAGATCTGTCCTGCAATAGCAGGCATTTGGTAAGGGTTGATGCTACTAGGCAAAGTCTTAATGAAACCCAATTGCAAAAATGATTTTTTGCTCCAATTACATGCATACCATTGGACAACCCTTGTAAGATATTTTTCTGAATGATGAAAGTCAATGGTATGAATTTATTAGTGGTTTGGTGTTTTTTTTTGCAAATTTTCAAATTTTATGCAAAAACGAAAAATACTTTTTTTTTGCAACTTTTAGAAAAAAAAATCAGGGAGTAATCTGGACATGGTTAGCTATATCAGTAAGGTCTAAGCCACGTTTATAAATTGTGAATTTTTAAAAAAGTTGATCAAAGCTTTGCAAACTCACTCCCGGTAGGAGTGTTGCTGTAAAATGTGGAAACTCATTTTTGGACAGAAGTGTTGCATCTATTGTCATATGTATCGAGCGTTGTGCAATACATTGATAAATTCAGTGCAATTATTGGCAATGGACAAACGGGCTTAAAAAAATGATTCTACACATGAATGACTTTGAAAAGTCTCGATAGCAATAAAGAAGTAATGTGGTGCCTAAATCAGGTCTACTACTGTGCCATCGGGGGGGTTTCCAAACACCAATTACACAAAGCCATTGATGTACGATGACCATAAAAACCTGCACGTCGAAGAAGTGATGAGACAATGACTAACCCCTCTCATGTGTGACATCATATGAGCTCTTATTTTTGGGAATTTGGAAGTAAAGTTCGCTGAACACGCCATTCTCTGCATAAAATAATACCATCTGCACCCTGGTGATAATAGATTTTATAAAATTGGTCAGACTCCAAGGTGGAATATGTCCTGTGATGAATATATAGCTGTATCCTGTTTGCATTTCAACACATTTTCTGGGTCATTAGGATCATGGTAGGTATGCCAAGTGATATACAATGGTCCATCCATGCCACCGAAAAGCCTGTTATAGGGGCATTGTTCTATAAGCTTCAAGCAAAGTAATGAAATTAATTAAACACTTCTTTGCAACTAGGACTGAACGGAGCCATAATACAGAACTCTCAGACTTCAGTGTGACTTTACTGTACTCCTGTATAACTTTGATGTTACATGGAGTTTTTTTTTCTCGTACGGATTCCATAGAAAAAATACTCATAACATATTCCATCATATCCTTCCAGGATAAAAGAATTCCATAATATTACACCAGATGGAGCGCCCCCTAGAGGCTTGCACTAGTGTAGGCCTACGTCTCCATAGAAGAGAACTAGGAGGACTTGATTTGTCTTCATACTGCTTCCTGCACAAAGGTTTTCCATGTCCATAAGGCCCAATACAGAAGAAAAAAAAACAAAGAAATGAGCTGGAGCATAAGTCGGTATACGTGCAAAGTGTAAGAGCATGTTCACACTGTGGCCATTGCACAGACAAAACCCAAGAAAAAACACACTGAGCAAATACTCTGTAGTAAGAAAATTGTAATAGTCACGTACATAACATAGGGAACTTAGCTAATACTCTTTTGATTAAAAAGCATAAAAGCCATCCCACCACGACAAGGTGACCCAGTCGGTGCGGTTCTACCCTGTATTGAAACCTTATCATGTGTCAGCTGACCTCATTGTGAATCAGGGCAGAACAGAACAGGGGCCCTGACTGTTAAGCCATCTTTCCATGGGAAGATACATAGATGAAATGACTAGTTAAAAAATGGAAGTCACGCCCCTGTTTGTACAAAGTTCAAAAAACTAAAGCAAAACCAAAGAAATGAGCTGGAGCATAAGTTGGTATACATGCAAAGTGTAAGAGCACGTTCACACTGTGACTATTCCACAGACAAAACCCAAGAAGATACAAAATAAACCTTAGAACAATACAGATTTTCTCTGAATTTAAGTGATGGCTCCAAGTAGATAAGTTATCCCCTAGTAATAGAATAAGGTATAACTTATTAATCAATGGGGATCCAACCATTGCAGCTCAAGATATTCCTGACAACAGGGCTAGGTAAAGTCCTGACTGAATAAAGCTAAAGTCAAGGATGCCTGCTGTTTTGAATAGCTGACATGTGCCCCTAACAGCCGCGGGTGGAATGGCGATCCACCCACGGCTGTTAACCTGTTAATGCGGCTGTCAATTGCTGCGAGGGCATTTAATGTGATCCCGCTGGAAGCGTGTCACTAATCCAGCCCATCGGCACCCGTGTCACATGACTGCGGGTTGCTGATGGGTTAGCATGACAACCCAGGGTCTGCCACAGACCCCTGTAGTTGTCATTGCTGGATTGCTATGAGCACCATCCAAAGGTCGGCGCTCATAGCAAGTGAGCATTTCTGCTACATTTTTACAATCAACTGAAGCACTGCTCTGCGTAGCGTAAGCGATCGGTTGATCGCAGCTTCTATTCTTCCATGGAGACAAATGAAGCCAGTGCAAAGTAAAAAAAAAAAAAATGTTTTTAAAAATCTGAAAAAAATAAAAAAAATATAAAAGTTCAAATCACCCCCATTCGCCCCATTCAAAATAAAACAATTTAAAAAAATACTTATATTTGGTATCGCCACTTTCAGAATTGCCCAATCTATCAAGATAAAAAAAAAATTAATCCAATCAGTAAACGACATAGTGAAAAAAAAAGAAGTCAAAACGCCGGAATTATATATTATTGGTCACCGCAACATTGCATTAAAATGCAGTCATGGGCAATCAAAAGATCGTATCTACACCACAATGGTATAAATAAAAACGTCAGCTTGGCATGAAAAAAAATAAGCCCTCATCCAGCCCCAGATCACAAAAAATGGAGATGCTACTGGTCTCGGAAACTGGAGCCATTTTTTTTTTTTTTTAATAAACTTTGGATTTTTTTCAGCACTTAAATAAAAACATAAAAACAAAAAGAAAAAAACAACAACAACCTATACATGTTTGGTGTCTATGAACTCATAATGACCTGGAAAATCATAATGTCAGGTCAGTTTTATCATTTAATGAACATGATAAAGAAAAAAATAGTTGTGGAAATGCACTGTTTTGCAATTGCACCGCAAAATGGTAAAACTAACAGTGTCGTTCAAAAGTGCAACTCATCCTGCAAAAAACAAGCCCTCACATGGCCATATTGATGGAAAAATAAAAAAGTTATAGTTCTGGGAAGCGGGGGTGCAAAAAACAGAAACGCAAAAACAAAAATGGGCTGTGGTGTGATGGGGTTGAATTGGGTCTACTCACCCTTTGGGTAATTTGTTATTACGATTCTTACGAATCCTACAGTAGACACTTCAAAAAAAGTGACCAGCACTTTTAGTTTGGCGTTTCTGAAAACCTGAAGTAGAAGAAAAGGACTGAACATATGCTTTAAAATAGAAATGAACGGGGTCCGATACTTTTAACCTTTTTTTTCCCCCAATTTTTCATGCGGACCCACTCCAAATAGTTCATGAAAAAACTCCTTTATGAGTTCAGTTATTTTATTACCTTGACAGAACAAACTCCCTTCATGTTGACCGGTGCCAAGAAAGCTACTTCGATGGTTGAGTTAATGGAATTTCTTTCCCACGTGGAGCAGGAGGGTATATAATGTATACAGCACATCTAGTGTCAACTATGAACCTATTAGAAGCTCAGATTATACACAGGCACGAGGCCAATGGTTACGTTTATACTACGATTCTGAGTGATTTTACACAGAGAAGCCTTCAGATTAATCGTCTTAGCTTTGAATTTTGCTTGCGTGATTTTACAATCAACTCCGAAAACCCACTTGACCACTTCCTCTCGTGAAAGGCCCGTACCATTACCTCAACCATACACATGCCCGTACTGAGCGGGACACAGTCTGGCTTTGTAATGGGGTGTCTTTGAGACTTGTTATGCCTCATTGACAGTTTTAAAACTGCTTTCATAGGCTGTTTGTTGAATCTGGCTTATGCAACGGAAGACTTACCCCAATGACAGAAGGGCTCAACATGAAAGACGGCTTCACCGGTGAAACCAAATTGTTAATTCAACTGCAGTTAATTAGTGAGGTCGGGTAATCAGGGCCAATCTGTTCACTACTATTAAAGAGGGTCTGTACCTTCAGAGAGAGTGTTGGCCAGATATAGTTTTTATTGATGTTGTTAGGGGCAATTTTGCTAATTTTTTTATTTTATTGTATGTTTTTGATTGTGTTATATCTAGTGCACGGCCTGATGGGACTGTAAATAACAAGAGGATTTTCTCATGTTCTTAAATGAGTCTAGATAATGTGCTCATAGTTGCCATAATTTCTCAGGGAGTTTAAGTCTCACCCCCATCCCACCCCTAAACACCCACTTTTGGACGGGGATTCTATAAATCACACCCATTTCCACTAAGATGTCCTGGGAAATCCCTCCCAGTTGGAAAGTATTTGCACTGGGTCGATCTGCCTTCTTGACTAATGTTGATTTATATATGATACTAGATTGTGGCCCGATTCTAACGCATCGGGTATTCTAGAATATGCATGTCCCCGTAGTATATGGACAATGATGATTCCAGAATTCGCGGCAGACTGCCCGTCGCTGATTGGTCGAGGCAACCTTTATGACATCATCGTCGCCATGGCAACCATTATGACATCATCGTCGCTGTGCCCGTTGCTGATTGGTCGAGGCAATCTTTATGACATCATCGTCGCCATGGCAACCATTATGACATCATCGTCGCTGTGCCCGTCGCTGATTGGTCGAGGCAACGTTTATGATATCATTGTCGCCATGGCAACCATTATGACATCATCGTCGCTGTGCCCGTCGCTGATTGGTCGAGGCCGCCAGGCGGGATTTCCAGGACAGACAGACAGACAGAAAGAGAGACAGACAGACAGACAGACGGAAAAACCCTTAGACAATTATATATATAGATGATGCATATATAAATGATATAGCATACAGTGATGCAATTCCATGTCCGCACAATATGTATACTGTAAAGGACAGAAGTATAGAACTGAAGAAGTGAAAAAATGTGTAGCAAGGCCCCATTATACCCTGTATTATTAATTATAATAACTGTCTGGAACGACCCAACCTATAAAACTGTCCCATTAGTTTAGCCCTTTAGTGAACACTGGAAAAAAAGGGGCAAAAAAATTATGCTTTATCATCATACTGTCAAACAAAAAATGGAATTAAACATGATCGAAAAGAGAAATGTAAATAAAAATGGTACCAATAAAAACTTCATCTTATCCCCCAAATATCAAGCTACCATACAGATTAATTACCAGAAAAATAAAAAACTCTCAGAATAAAGCGGTGTAAAAATAATTATTCGTTCTACAAATTTATTGTGTAAAAGAATCAAAACATAAAAAACTATATAAATGAGGTATCGCTGTAATTGTACTGACCTGAAGAATAAAGCTCCCTTATCAATTTTACCACACGCATCATAGCATAATAAAATAATACATTCCTGAATTGCTGGTGTTTGTTCATTCTGCCTCCCAAAAATTGGAGTAGAAAGCGATCAAAAAATGTCATGTGCCCGAAAATGGTACCAATAAAAATTTGTTCGCAAAGAAAAAAAGCCTTCACATGACTCGGTTGAATGAAATATGGAAATATTATAGCTTTCAAAATATGGCAATGCAAAAACTAGTTTTTGCAAAAAAAAAGCATCTTTTAGTGTGTGATAGCAGCCAAACATAAAAAAAACTATATAAATCTGGTATCACTACAATTGCACCGACCCGAACAATAAAGTTGTCTAATCACTTATACCTCACGAGGAAAGGTGTAAAAAAAGAAATAAAACCAATTTTTCTCCTGCTGTTGATTTGTTCATTCTGCCTCCCAAAGATCACAGTAAGGCTCCCCTCACATTTATCCTGTGCTCTACACTGAGTGCTTACACCAGGGTTTCTTTGTAAATCTCTAAAATATGTGATTCAGACAGAACCCCGATGGAAGATTCCCTATAATGAGGCAGATGAGGCACTTCGGATGCCGTCTGACCTGTGATCCGGCAGTGTCCATCTTTTTAAGATTGCATAAAAGTGCCGTCAGCCACAGTTTTGTGCACTTCTAAAAAGAAGGACAACACTGAACAGAGGCCAGACGGAATGCAGAGTTCTTCTGCTGCCTCATTACAGGGAGGAGCTCCCTTGGGGTTTCATCTGAATCACGTCACTCAGTAATTTAGATGGAAACCCACAATAAATACTCAGGGTGGTCCCAAACATTATGTAAAATGTTCCTAACAAAAGCTTCAAATCAATCCACAAAAAAAGCAAGTTCACCTTCAGATCTGTCATTAGTCATTAGAAATATATGAGCTTCCAAATTACTGGTGGTATAAAGGCTCTGGAAAAGCGCTATGGCTCCCCGGCGTCCAATAGAAATCCAGCGAATTTTGCGCTCCTAAATCCAAATGCCCCCTCCTTTCTGAGCACAACAGTGTGCCTATTCCACAGTTAGCGTCCACATGTTTGGCATTTCTGTAGTGATGAGAGACCGCCTAATTTATGGGTGCGTGACCCCAGAAGCATGAGCTGGGCACAACGTACTGGTCACTGCAACGTACTGGTTACTACAACGGCGGTTTATAATTTTCACTCATCAACATCAAAATCACCACTAAACCTGTAGATAAATTCCCAAAAAGGTATAATTTCTAAAATGGGGTCACTTGAGGGGGAATTTTGCTTTCCTAGCGCTTAGAGGCTCTGTATATGGAGTCCGCTAACTATTCTAGGAAAATCTGTGCTAAAGGTGACAAATAGCGCTCCGTTCATCCTGAGTCTTGCAGCGTGGCTAAGCAGTACTTTACAGCCAGTTATAGGGTATTTCTACATCCAGCAGAAATTGTGGGACAAATTTGGTGTCATTTTTACCCATTTCCCACTAATGGGTAGCGGCATGCTCAGGAGAAATTGCATAACGAATTGTATCGTCCAATTTTTCCTATTATCCTTGTGAAAGTAAACAAAATTTGGTCTAAAGGAAAATTTTTGTGAAAAAAATGTGTTTATTTTTTCCTTCCACATTCCATTAATTCCTGTGAAGCACCTGAAGACTTAATAAACTTTTCAAATGCGGTTTTGAGCCCCTTGATGGGTGCAGTTTTTAGAATGATGTCACTTTGGGGTATTTTCAGTGATATGAAACCCTCAAAGTCACTTCAAATGCAATGTGGTCCCTAAAAAATAGTTTTGTAAATTTTGTTGGAAAAATGAGAAATCGCTGGTCAACTTTTAATCCTTATAACTTACTAGCAAAAAAAATAATGTTTCAAAAATTGTGCTGATGTAAAGTAGACATGTGGGAAATGTTATTTATTAACTATTTTGTGTGACATTAATCTCTGATTTAAGGACATCAAAATTTAAATATAATAGTGAATACAGTGGCGCTACAGTGCACAAGAGATTCAGCAGCAAATACAAGACAATAGTCACCTAATTGTCAATAAAAGTCAATCATAATATTAAAAAGAATTTGCCCTCAAAACATCAAGAACCAAAAAACCTTCCTGACATTTATCTAGCGCTACTAGGATTAGTACTTTCACATCAGTAACCACGCCATTAAACTATTACCTTTACCTTAAACTTTTGTGATGTAGGGACGAGATTTTATTACCACTTTGATTACCATCAGCCCATTTTCACAAACAAGATGTTTTGAGCGCAAATTCTTTTTAATATCATAAAATATTTTTTCACAAATAAACACAAGTCATTTCGAAGAAATTGTACCACTATCATGAAGTATGATATGTCAAGAAAAAAAAATTCTCAGAATCAGTGGGATCCGTTGAAGTGTTCCAGAGTTATTAACACATATGTGTTAGGAGTCGAGTTCCCGCCGCTGCACAGGGGGAATCTTGAACCATGTCTGCTGCGGTCTCCCATTCTGCATCGGCCGCAGTGGAGCCTGCTCAGCGGAGACGTCAGTCCCAGCGTCTCACTGAATCTGATTCTGTGCAAAGGGTTACTGCTGCCTCTCCAGGCTTTACTATTGTACCCTGCACTGTTCTGCGGTGAGCAGGCTTTTCTGGGACTAAGTCCTGCTTTGCACACACTGAGCATGCCCAGGGCAAGATCTCTCAGTGGAGATCTAGGGTCACATGCTCAGGTACTGCAGCAACTTCCATTGGTTCTTCTTGGAAGGTCCTGTAGGTGCTACAACTATAAAAGGTTCTCATGACCGCACGGCCATGCGCTAGTATCAAATATGTACAAGTTCAGCGCCAGTGTGGTCATGTGTGTGGTCATGGACCCGGCTGAAATAAGCCCCTAGAATGCTGGCACCCCCGGCGAGGAGTTTTTGTGTGTATGCAGTCAGGGACCCGGCTGAAATAAGCCCCTAGAATGCTGGCACCCCCGGCGAGGAGTTTTTGTGTGTATGCAGTCAGGGACCCGGCTGAAATAAGCCCCTAGAATGCTGGCACCTCTGGCGAGGAGTTTTTGTGTGTATGCAGTCAGGGACCCGGCTGAAATAAGCCCCTAGAATGCTGGCACCTCCGGCGAGGAGTTTCTCATGAGTGAATTTAGGGCTGGCTAATAGCCATTAGAATTCCGGCTCCACCGGAGAGGAGCAGCGTGTTTGGTTGGGACTGCATGACCATTGTCGGCTCTACTCAGTAGCTGTGTTCCCTGTGAGCTAAACAGGGCACAGCGTTCTCTTTATTATGGGCTCTGTGAAGTAACAGAGTTCGTTTATTCTAATTTACTTCACCGCCTTACATAGCAGCAGGTTCTTTCCTGCACGGTGGATCCCGGGTTGCGAACGCACCTATCTCATTAATAAATATATTCGGTGCGTCCCGCCAACCCTAACAATATGTGACAGTGGTCATGAAGGTGCAAACAGCCTTGGGGGGTAAAGGGGTTAAAGAGTAGCTGTTGTTTTAATTTTTTATTACACAAATCAATGGTACACATGAATATAAGCAACTCTGTAATATATCTTATCAGAGAAATCTGCTCCTTCTTCCCCTGGACTGATCATTCATTCTCAAATTTTGGGCCAAATCTGTATTCAGTGTCTTCCCATTACTGAGATTCGAGATGACAGTGTGTACCTTTAAAATTCTATGAAGAGGGGAGGAGAGAAGAGGAGGGAGGAGCTAGAGGCGGTAACTGACATTCCGCTGGAACGACAGTTACAATTTAAACTTTTCATCAAAGTTTGAAATTCCCAAATGATACATTAGTAGTTGTCGCTGTGTGTGACAGATCATTGTGTTACCATGGAAACACATCCTTCACAAGACCACATGACATGAGACAATGAGAACACAGAATTTTTTTTTAATGCGTCCTTCACTGTCATTTACTCATCCATAAATTCTCATTTCTATCTACTAATGGCCCTGACGATACCATCAGTATTACCACTAGATGATACAATACTAAGCCTTAAACGCTACTAATAAATATCTTATTAACATCTATAAAAACAAGAAGTAAAAAAAAAATAAACCACTGAAATGCCAGTAATGACATTTTCTAATGCTGAATAGGATTCTAGTTATAAAGCAGAAAGATTCATTTATTTTTATGAATTATTATTATTAGATTACTATTGAAGCATTTCCATTTTCCTGATTTTCGACATAGGGCACTCCCTTTTTGTATGAAGGGTCCCGTTATAAAAAGCTGATCATTGGATCAGTTTGAATCTGTAGAGAAACCTGATAGTAAGTGTGGAATTTCCCTGCAGCGCCCCCACAGGTGGAAAAAGGCATTACATGGTGTTCATTGAAAACATGGTGCTGTCTGTGTTTTGTAGGATAGGATAGGTAGGTCCTCCACAGAGACATGCTCTTTGTAGCTGTTCTTCACTCTATGGTCCTAAATGTACAGCTCCTATTGTATCAGAATTTCTAATAGATAATATGATTTTAATAAGACAATGCCTTTAAATCCAACCTCCCTCTAAGTAAATTTGGCATTGACACAACCTTACATGGATACAAATTGGAAAAGACAAATTGAATGTCAATGTATAAACTTGCCTCCGCCTGGGGAAAGATGTAGGTTACTGCCCTTGTCCTAGGTAATGTAAAGCTTGCCATATACATCATATAGCTTTCAGACAAAAAGCAGCTATTTTTCTCGACAACCCATACACATGAACGTACATATTGGCCATGTGTTTTCATTGGGAAGAGGGGAGAAAGATTGTTTCAACCACCTCTGTCGGTGCTTACCTCATCTGAAACTCAAAGGATGGGATGTTCAAATCTCAATAGCTCGATCCTTGATGGGTCGCCTCCATACACATATGGTCATCTGGTTCTGTCAAATTCAGAGGGGTTCAAATCAACTTTCATCTAATGCATATTAGTACCTTATAACTTGTTGGCTGCTCCTGGCTTTGGGCACAGAATTAACATGCCACTATGGCCCTTGCATAGCTCAGTTAATTCACTTCAATTAGATGCCTCATCAGGTGCTGCCTCCTCCTCCGGTTGCCAGATCTCTCTGTTCTTTGATATGTCATCTCTGGGATCATGACCTCCTACCTTACAGTCCAGCTCAGGTGGTGGATCGACACATGAGTATTCAGGTACTGTAGCAGACATATGTGTCACTACTGTGGACAGTTTATCTGTGCTACCTCTGCATATACCTCCTGACATAGCCTTCTCTGCTCTAACAACTGGGAATTCTGCTGTGGTGCTGACCACATTTGCATTGAGCCTCCTGCCATACACATATCTGCTACATCACTGGGCTCTGCTATATCACAGGTCAATACTACCAGGGACTCAGTTACTACTCAACTCTGCTATATTACTGGTAATACTACTCAGGACTTGGTTCAATACCCACCTCTGCCACATTGCTGGACTCTGCTGTACCGCTGGTTAGTGCTATCCTGGACTATGTGGCATACTAGACTTTGCTATATTCCTGGGGTCCGATATACTGATGAACAGTTCTGTATTATAGTCTGTGACATTCCCAGTTCTACTACATTGCTTAGTCAGCTCTTTGTACCACTGTCTCTATTCAGCATTGAACTTCTTAATAAACTCAGCTGTACCGCAATGCTAAGTCGACACTGCTATCCCGCTATCCTGTCTCTCTTTAACCGTATCCCAGAGCTGCACTTTGCTCCTCCTGTTGCAGCTTTTGTTATTCTATACAGATTATCTTGCTGCGCCATTATCACTTCTCCGAGCTGCACAACTACTGCTCATCCAGACCAAGGTCTTGATGGATCTCCCTCTTCAGGTGAGACATTACAAGCTGCTGGTGAAGCTTCGTTGTTTGGCTACTTTCATGTCATGAAAAATGCTTTAGTCAGTGGCTGTTAATAGCAGAATAGAGCTCGGTTTATTTACTAAACCCCCTTAAATCAATGTATCGGTGGTTCTCCTGGCTGCCTGGACTTCCATCAATTGTCAAAAAGTCAAGAGATGGTTAACAATTTTCAAAAAGTTTTCCCTTTTCTCTTTAACTTTCGGAGTCTCTGCTAAACAGCTTAACGTTGACTGCCAGGACATGTGTGGAGAGGACAGAAAAATAAGTTACATGGTTGTAGTGGATTTTAAGTGCGGTGTTCCAAAAAGACATTTACTCAGAAAACCCCCAAGTGTTCCGGTTTATAGATCCCACGCCTGCACGTGTGAAAGATGACCCGTCCCTACGAAGTGAACAGCAAGACGGTACAAAAAGAAAAGCAAAATAACAATACCAGCAGGCAGTCGGCCGCCGGCACCAACGTGGAGCATAACTGTGCAAACACAATTCTTAATTTGTCTTAATTATGGTGCACATCTATAGTCTCTTGAGAGGTAGAAGACTCCTCGGGCCATGCAGAGAGTTGAACATAAGTTCTATCCAGGCTCATAAAATGTAATCATAGGCTGCTCCGGCTTACACCATTGACCTACATAATTGCAAACAACTTCTATAAATGGAAAAGCTGTTAGTTAAAGTATCTAGACAGGAACGTTTTTTTTTTTTTTCCTCTTCACAACATCTGCGTCCAGAGGGAAAGAAAAGCTATGTTTGGCCTGGCCTTTTTCCATTTGAAAAAAAAAATCTGTCTAAGGCGAAGCGAGTTACAAGTTACATAAACATTTTTTCTCTTTTCATAAATTGGCTGCAGTCTCCGAACAATAAGGTTACTGTGGAGGGAAAACCGCAGACACGTCCCACATCTGCTGGACAAGAAGCAAATCTCAACTGTGGAATCATTCTTTGAAAACGCCAGAAAGGAAGTCCAGGGTCTTAAGGCGAGACCTTTCTGTGTTATAGTTGGAGGAGTTCCCCGCTTTGCTTTCTGTGTAGCTGGTTATAATATTAGCAACCTTTATGGAGCAGAATATCCCCGAGAAGAGAGTTTTCATTGCTTCCTTATCTGGAAATTTTATGTGCTGGAAATTCCATGGATTTTATCGTAACTTTTTTGTTTTATTTTATATATTTTTTTTGCATATATTAGTTTTAGAGTAGGAACGATGTGACTCGTAGAACCCTTGTCTAGTGGCTGGGTCATAATTCTTTGGCCGTCAGATGAGAATACCTAGCGGAATACCCAGCTCTTCTTTTGATTAGCCAGCCTGGTGTTACATCATCGATGCATGTGATGTCGCGCTAGGCTGGCTAATCAAAAGAAGAGCAGCGGATGACGTCACATAAGAGTCCACAGAGTACCGATGTGGCTGAATTTGCACCAACTGTAATTAGTTTAAAGGGTTCTTCCACCCAAAATCAAGTTTTTCCCTATCCATGGAGAATAACTTGCTGATCTCTGGGGTCCAACCGCTGGGATTGATTCAGAGATCAGGGCTGCCCTGTCTTGAATTGAGTGGGGAAGCGCATGCTCAGCCACTGCACCATTCATTGGCTAGGGGACTGCGGTAAATAGCCAAACACAACCATATAGACACAATGAATGGAGTGCATGTGCAGTTTTGCTCGATTTAGGACGGGGCTGCAGAGGGGACTTTCAGAAATAGGTTGATTGGATAAGGGGATAACTTGATTTATTTGGGGAAAACCCTTTAAAATCTAACTGATGTTTTGCTAAAGGTCAGAACTTTTGGTAGGTTGAGCGCAGGAGAAGAGAGCCCCACTGATTCCCCAAATTAAGGAATAGAACGGATTGGCTGAGCACTGCTCTCCTAGGGTATTGACTGGCTCCGAAGACTTTCTATTCAGAGTATCTTCAGCCTAGCACAACATATTGTGCTCATTTGCTTTATCAATCAGCGGGGGTCTCAGCAGCTGGACCTCTGTAGGATGGCGCTCCATCCTTCATTAAAGGAAGTCGCTACTACCACCATCTGTACCATGTGGCCTCTCTTTTGTTCTTTTGCAATCAATGCGTCAAACCAAGGCTCCAGATAGTGGATCGAAACTGCACATTATTTGTTGCTTTGGATTGCTTGAAAATAAAGAATACATTAACTTGACCAATGGATTGCCGGGTTCTATCTTTATCATTATTAATTAGGTTAGGGTAGCTCGTCAGTATGGGGGATTGCCGTTTAGCTGTCTGATAGGGCTACGGCAATCGCTGAAGGTTTTTACTCCTTCATTTAGTGCATTGTTCGTTACATCAGAATTGTAATGTTTGTCTGGGATATTCCAGCTCTGCAGCTCCCATTCACTTGGTTGGGACTAAGCTGCTATAGCAATTAGAACGGGCACTAAATATTTGCTGTACTTAGACCATAAAGAGGCTGCAGCGCTCACCTTTAACCAGTTGATTGGAAGGATTGTCGAGAACTTAACCCACAATAATCTGATACTAAGGATAAGTCATCATTTTTATAGAATGGGACCAAGTCTTGAGACTCTTGGGCACGCTGTGCCATCACCACTCTGTACGTCTGCTTACTGACCCATGGTGCCACTGTATGCCAGAGTAACAAATGGGCGGCAGGGTCTGATCCATATCTAGCTATGCCAGGGTGCTTGAGGCATTTTGTAACTTTACTTTCCTGCCACACGCTCTTGTAGCTGATTATTTGCAGAGGCAAATCCTGCAGTCATTAGGTCATGCGGTAACATGGGGACTGTGTTGGATTTACACATGGTTTCAATGATTATCAAACCTATAATGCATATAAGTATAGCTATGTAATATATTACTGTGCAACCTGAGATGTCGGCAGTCCTAGTGTCGCCAATACGCATTGATACAGTGGTTTGCATAATGGTACACCAGTATGATGATGTACAATGGGCAAATTTAATGGCTGGCATTTACCCAACATTTGGGACCTGAACTACACCAAGTCCCCTATCTTAAGTTCTTTGCTTTATTGGAAGCCATTATTGAACTTTTAATAGAAGCTGTGACCTGAGTCTAGCTTTTCTATCATGCAAATGGCAGAGAAAAGTCCTCACAAGGATGCAATCTACCATAAGCTTTTTCCAAGAAGAATAGGAACCAGAATTATTTCCCCAAATCCACGAGCCAAAAAGTCAGGCAAGTCAAGGAACTTTGGTCTCCCTTCACCTCCATTCTGGAGTTCAGTGTCTAGCCTGGACATCCAACCAGCCCGGGCAAGTAGAGGTAAGTGCCCCCAAAGAGTGAAAGCAAAGGGCATGCAAGGTGTCCTCAATTAATGGGATCCCATCCACTGTGGCTTGAGGCACCAAAATGGCACCATTTCTGGTACGTTTTTGCACTTCAATATTTGAAACTTTCTTGGCTCCTAGGTTCAATCTGATAGCCACCCCTGACTTTCATACACATGTAAGAACACATGTACTTTAGCTTAGCCAAAATGGCAAGAAGAGATGCAGAAGGTATCACTGGTTTAACCCACCACATCGAGGGTCAAGTATATGAAATCTGTGCATGAGATATTACAAGATACCAGTTCTCCTTGAGCTTATCCAGTGATAGAGAATCTCTAGGGCAATGCTCCATTTGAAAAAAATTGCTCTCCCCCAGAAGGTGTAAACTTTCTGTTTTGTACCTGGTGGCCACCGGGTAAGTCAATGTCTGACCCTTGATACATGACTGGGGATCATGTGCGTCATATATTACTTAGTCATACAAAACCATATTATATCTTGTTCTTCATCCATAAGAAAAAAATTATAAATCAGAAATTTGGACTCTCCTAAAGAAGGAACACTTTGTTCAGACCTTTGGGTTACATCCAATAACAAAAAATACTAATAATAAAAAAAATATTATATATATATATATATATATATATATATATATATATATATATATATATATATATATATATATATATATAATCACTCCTTTAAGTATCTGCAAAGGTTAAGTTAGGTTTCAATCATTTTTGCTGCCAGATTTCATGCCTGCCCAGGACTCTTTCGTCCAACTTTCCGACCTCTGAGTCACTGTCTGAAATCAAAACAAGCAGCTGGACCTCATAGAAGTTAGCGCTGTGAGAAAGTACGGCTCAAAATGGCTCCCATTGTTCAGGCGTAATTTTATACTGCGTGCTTAATATCCTCAGTAATTCATCGAATTCTCAGAATTGTGCTGCTCTGTTAACCCTGGGAAACACAAAACCCAATGTACATTGGAATAGAAAGTGTTACAAAGGAAAACATGAATTAGCCATTGTGCAGCCTCATACACCAAAGGGGGAGGATAGCCACGAATATTTATAATTGCAATGGTTCAATAAGCCTAAAGGTGACCTGATTCATGATGTCCATTCTTCCCTGACCGGGAGTAATACTCTCTCACTATCAGTGCATCAGCTAAGCCCAAGGCGCAGACAATGGTTAGGCAGAGAAGGCAACTGCATAGAGCACCTGTGAGAACTGGAGCATAATTAATGGATTACAAGAAATAATGCATACATGCGGTCACATGCTGACTAGATGTTTGCCACACGTCTAGTTGGAATGTGCCCGGAAGTATACAAATCACATACGTACAGCCACATGACTGACACTCCCGAAGCTCCACATAGAGCAACTGCAGAGTCGAGGCCAAAGTCTGGACAACTCCTTTAGCATTCAAATGCTGAGTCGGCTCACAGTGCAACTAGACTTAGGGTCACAGCAGGAACCACCTAACCACCAGGCACTAACCAGGGTATTTTACTCAGTCCTAGAGTCCTTATTGTCTTACTGATTAACCAGCTCATCACTATCTCACATGTTTTGGCAGGAATGATCGGCCAGCGAGATCACCCAACTCTCCACTTGCTGCAAAGAAGTATTGGACATGTTGGTTTTCATTATGCCTGTTCCTTTTGTCTTCACTTGAAATAAGCCACTTCTAGAGGCGTCTGCCAGCTACAAACTCCCTATCCCCATCAAAGATACAAACTTGCTCAACAGAATTGAGCGTACTGGCGTATGTAGATGAGGGGAGGGGGTATTTTGAAGGGACAGCATGGGCCGATTGAGCTCTCAAAGGGATATGACTACCTTTAGAGGCCTGCCCCCCCCCCCCCAAAATAAATTTATACCTTTTTGATGAGAATGCCTCAATCCTGGATAGAGAACATCACTTTAATTGAATAAGGCTCTGTTCATCCGGCTATTTGGCTAACTTCTTGGGTTACAACTGCCACATGCAATGATCAATAGCTGTGAGATTTTGAAGGTACAGTAGTATCTCTGTGTACCCACATGCGGTCATTAGCAACCCCATGCGGGTGTGGTATCAGCTGCAGTGTGCATTGAAATTCTTCCCTTCCCGTCAAGGTGATGGACGTCACAACCTAAACTCTATGAAATTTGGTTCAGAAGGCCATATCTGGCACCATCGTTATGCCATATATTTTTCATTCGCAAAGATATAAAACCCATAAACACATCATGGTAAATACAGACTGATTTTAATTCTGCAGCACTGAATAGGTTAAGTTCCCTAAATGAAACCAAATCCTATGCTGGACTTGATGCTCTGAGACCCATGATGAGCTTGTTCCATCTGGCCCAGTGCAGCAGGGTGTGGTGGAACATTCCTGTGGTCTATGAGCAAATTATTCTGTCCTCCTGGATTGTGCAAACTTTATTCTTAGAATTAACCAGTCACTTTGCGATATTCCATCAAGATTTTGGTTGTGACGGTGAGAGTAATCCCCAATATTACACCGACCATGTAGTCAAAGTAGGAAGGTGCCTGGTAGTAATGGATTTAGGTGGTCTTCAGTCAGTGGCCACCAGTCATTATCTGGATATAGGAGCAATGGAAAATCAATAACTTTTTGTAAAATTTAAATATATATTACTCCCCTGCCAAGTCCTGTCTTGTTCCAGTGGCCCCAATGTGGCAGTGCCTGCCGATCTTGCAATAAGAAACCGCAGCTAATGATGACCTTTAGTGGCAACGCTGTAAAGAAATGGAGAGGTACAGTTAGGTCCATATATATTTGGACAGAGACAACATTTTTCTAATTTTGGTTATACACATTACCACAATGAATTTTAAGCACAACAATTCAGATGCAGTGGAAGCTCAGACTTTCAGCTTTCATTTGAGGGTATCCACATTAAAATTGGGTGAAGGGTTTAGGAGTTTCAGCTCCTTAACATGTGCCACCCTGTTTTTAAAGGGACCAAAAGTAATTGGACAATTGACTCCAAGGCTATTTCATGGACACGTGTGGGCAATCCCTTCGTTATGTCATTCTCAATTAAGCAGATAAAAGGCCTGCAGTTGATTTGAGGTGAGGTGCTTGCATTTGGAAGGTTTTGCTGTGAAGTAAACATGCGGTCAAAGGAGCTCTCCATGACCGTGAAACAAGCCATCCTTAAGCTGTGAAACAGAAAAATCCCACCAGAGAAATTGCTTCAATATTAAGAGTGGCAAAATCTACAGTTTGGTACACCCTGAAAAAGAAAGAAAGCACTGGAACTCATCAATGCAAAAAGATCTGGGTGCCCACAGAAGACAACAGTGGTGGAAAATCGTAGAATAATCTCCATGGTGAAGAGAAACCCCTTCACAACAGCCGACCAAGTGACCAACACTCTCCAGGAGGTCGGCGTCTCAATATCCAAATCTACCATAAAGAGAAGACTGCATGAAAGAAATACAGAGGGTTCACTGCATGGTGCAGCCACTCATAAGCATCAAGAAGAAAAAGGCTAAAAAACATCTAAAAAAGCCGCACAGTTCTGGAAGAACATTCTTTGGACAGATGAAACCAAGGTCAACCTCTACCAGAATGATGGAAAGAGAAAAGTATGGTGAAGGCATGGTACAGCTCATGATCCAAAGCATACCGCATCATCTGTAAAACACGGCGGAGGCAGTGTGATGGCTTGGGCATGCATGGCTGCCAGTGGCACTGGGTCACTAGTGTTTATTGATGATGTGACACAGGACAGAAGCAGCCGAATGAATTCTGAGGTCTTCAGAGCCGCCATACTGTGTGCTCAGATCCAGCCAAATGCAGCCAAACTGATTGGTCGTCGTTTCATATTACAGATGGACATGACCCAAAACATAAAGCCAAAGCAACCCATTAAAGCAAAGAAGTGGAATATTCTTGAATGACCAAGTCAGTCACCTGATTTCAACCCAATTGAGCATGCATTTCACTTGTTAAAGACTAAACTTCAGACAGAAAGGCCCACAAACAAACAGCAACTGAAAACCACCGCAGTGAAGGCCTGGCCGAGCACCAAAAAGGAGGAAACACAGCGTCTGGTGATGTCCATGAGTTCAAGACTTCAGGCAGTCATTGCCAACAAAGGGTTTTCAACCAAGTACTAAAAATTTTATTTTAAATTATTGAATCTGTCCAATTACTTTTGGTCCCTTTAAAAATAGGGTGGCACATGTTAAGGAGCTGAAACTCCTAAACCCTTCATCCAATTTTAATGTGGATACTGTAGCGTGGCTAAAGGATGTCTAATCGATGGGAGATATGTGTCTTATAGATGGCTTGTTGCTGTGATGTAACCATGGCTACCTATATGTGTTTCAGGACCTGTGGTGATGTCACAACCACATGTCTGGTCATGTGATGGGTTCTGGGTGTGGTTAGACATATAAAAGAAAGCCTAATGCTTAACACAGGTAGGTATGTGTGGAGGTGAAACCCTCCTGAGTGTGTTACGGCTTCAGGACTGAGCCGGATGAACTGGACACTTGTTTTTCTTTACCTGAACCAAAGGCTATTTGTTTTCTGTTGTTTGCCACATGGTTTATGAAGCAATAAACCCAGTGAACTTTAAAGGAACACGTCTCCTGAGTGTCAGCCATCGCAGCTGAGTGAGTGAAATCCCTACAATTGGTGGTAGACGTGCGAGCAGCGTTCCCAGCGGAGACGTGAGTTTATTTTGAATGTCCTGGGTCAAGGCTGTTGCAAGCCAGCAAGCATTGCCGGAGAAAATGGAGGACCTGCTGAAACAATTGGTCCAGATGCAGTCACAGCAGGAGAAAAGGCAGCAAGAGACCAACAGGCTGTTGATGCAGCAGATACAACAGAGCCAGCAGGAGCAACGGCAGCAGATGCAACAAAGCCAGCAGGAGCAACGGCAGCAGTTACAACAGAGCCAGCAGCAGATGCAGCAGAGCCAGCAGGAGCATCAGCAGCAGATGCAGCTTCTGGCAACTGCCATCCAGGGAAAGGCGAGCGCCCCAACCCCAGGTTTGGCTGATGACACCCACGTCCGGAAAACGGTAAGACGCGCATTGCAGAAAATGACTCCCGGGGATGATGTTGAGGCCTTCCTGACGGTGTTTGAGAGGGTCGCTGAGAGGGAAAATCTTCCGCCAGAGCAGTGGGCACAGGTACTTGCGCCATACCTGACGGGAGAACCCCAGAAGGCGTACTATGATTTGACCTTGCAGGATGCCAAAGAGTATCACAAATTGAAAGCCGAGATTCTCGCACGTTTGGGGGTGACACTGACTGTCAGGGCACAGCGAGTTCACTCCTGGGGCTATCACCGGGACAAACCACCTCGTTCCCAAATGTTTGATCTGTTGCACCTGGTCCAGAAATGGCTGCAGCCAGAGTCCTCTGCGCCTGCACAGATGGTAGAACGGGTGATGATGGATCGGTTTGTCCATTCCCTCCCGAGGCCTATACAGTCTTGGGTTGCCCAGGGTGATCCCCAGAATGCCGACGAGCTGATCGGACTGGTTGAGAGATACCAAGGGTTGGAAGGCTCCTTCGGGAGGCAGCCCATGCCGTACTGGGGATCCCAGAAGGCAGCTGAGTCCCAAAAAGGGGTGGTGCGTCCAAGGTCACAAAGGGCGGGGGAGGTGGTGCCCAAGGTCCCCACGGGTGATATTATTTGTTGGAGGTGCCACAAGCCAGGACATATAGCTGCCCGTTGTTCCCAAACCACTGAGCAGATGGACTGCAGCATGGGACGCCGTTGTTCATACTATGCGTATCCAGCTTGCAGTGTGAACTCTCCGCCCAACGAGGGACCTCAAGCATGTCCCGTGAAGGTGAACGGTCAAGCAGTAATGGCACTGTTAGACTCGGGGAGCCTAGTGACCCTGGTGAGGGCCACTTTTCCTCTCCACCTGCTCCAGGGAAAGAAGGTCGGAGTGCGGTGCATACATGGTGATGCAAAGGACTACCCTGTGGCCAGTGTGAACATTGAAACGACATGTGGCACGGAGTCCCACATAGTCGGCGTCGTTCAGGACTTGTTGCACCCTATAATTATTGGCCTGGATTTCTGTTTGTTTTGGGATTTGTGGGGGAAAGGTTCTGAGCTCCCTAGCAAGAGTAGGGAACCAGTGAACCCGGGAAGGGTGGTGCCACACCCAGAGTCAGACAGGTTTCTTTTTTGTGTCCTGGCTGGAGATGAGGAGGAAGTGTCCCCTGCATCTGACATTCTGGAGTTAGAGGTATCCGGTGAAAATTTTGGGACTGCCCAACATAGGGACCCCACTCTGAGGGAAGCCTTTAATAATGTCACAGTTATTGACGGGGTGGTACAGGAGCCGGGGGCAGACACAAGATTTCCCCATTTTCTAATGAGCAGGGAGTTGTTGTACCGGGTCACGAAAATAAGGGAGGAGTTGGTAGAGCAGTTGGTAGTGCCGGGTCCATATAGACGGAAGGTGTTGGACATGGCCCATTCACACATCTTGGGTGGACACCTAGGGGTGGAAAAAACGCAGGAACGGGTTGTGCAGAAGTTCTATTGGCCTGGGTGCCACCGGGAAATAGTGAACTATTGCAGGTCCTGCCCTACATGTCAGCTAACTGCTCCCACTCCTCATTTCCGGAACCCCCTTGTGCCACTGCCCATTATTGAGGTGCCATTCGAGAGAATTGCCATGGACTTGGTCGGTCCCTTAGTTAAATCAGCCCGGGGCCATCAGTATATATTAGTCATCCTGGACTACGCCACACGCTATCCTGAAGCAATTCCCTTGAGAAATTCTTCTTCAAAGAGTATAGCTCGCGAGTTGGTCCATGTCTTTTCCCGGACAGGTCTGCCGAAGGAGATCCTGACTGACCAGGGGACTCCTTTCATGAGCAAGGTGATGAGGGAACTATGCAAAGCCCTGAAAATCTCCCAGTTGAGGACCTCGGTGTACCATCCCCAGTCAGATGGCCTTGTTGAGAGATTTAACAAGACACTGAAGAGCATGCTGAGAAAAGCTATAGAGAAAGACGGTAGAGACTGGGATTGTCTCTTACCCTATTTGATGTTTTCCATTCGTGAAGTTCCACAGGCCTCCACAGGTTTCTCACCGTTTGAGCTTCTGTATGGCCGACATCCACGAGGACTCCTGGATATAGCCAAGGAAACCTGGGAAGCCGAAGTCACGCCCCACAGAAGCGTCATTGAGCATGTGGCCCTGATGCAGCAGAGGATTGCAAAGGTGATGCCTATCGTGAAAGAACACCTTCTCCAAGCACAAGAAGCTCAGGCCAGGGTCTACAACCGGTCTGCAAGAGTGAGGCAATTCAATCCGGGAGACCGAGTTCTTGTGTTAGTTCCGACAGTGGAAAGCAAGTTCTTGGCCAAATGGCAAGGGCCATATGAGGTTGTCGAGAAACTTGGTGAAGTAAACTATAAAATTCACCAACCAGGAAGACGGAAACCATTCCAAGTATACCATGTCAACCTTATCAAGCCGTGGCAAGATAGAGAGCCGACAGTAACTCCATCGTTGTTAAGCAACCCAAAAGATGAGGTTGGAGCGGTTACTATAGCGGAGACGCTATCGGAGTCCCAGAAACAGCAATGCCGGGAGTTACTCCAGAAAAACAGGGACCTGTTTTCCGAGTTGCCTGGGTACACGAAGGTCATAGAGCATGAGGTCCTGACAGAGCCCCATGTGCGCGTGAACGTGAAGCCCTATAGAATTCCTGAGGCCCGTCGAGAAATAGTCTCCAAGGAAGTGGAGCGTATGTTGAAGCTTTGAGTCATTGAGGAATCCAAGAGCGGTTGGTCGAGCCCAATTGTCCTGGTCCCAAAACCTGATGGGGAGTGGAGATTTTGCAACGACTATAGGAAGTTGAATGAGGTCTCCAAGTTCGACGCATATCCCATGCCCCGAGTTGATGAGCTCATCGAAAGGCTTGGGCCCGCCAGGTACATAACCACCTTGGATTTGACGAAGGGGTATTGGCAGATCCCCATGGCACAGGAAGCCAAGGAGAAGACGGCGTTTTCTACACCAGATGGATGCTTCCAGTATGTCCGGATGCCATTTGGCCTACAGGGAGCTCCGGCCACCTTCCAAAGGGCTATGGATAGAGTCCTTGCACCCCACAAGGCATACGCTGCTGCGTACCTAGATGATATCATCATCTTTAGCCCGGACTGGGAGAGTCATCTGGAGAAAGTCCAAGCGGTGTTTGATGCTATAAGAGAGGCCGGATTTACAATAAACCCGAAGAAGTGTGCATTGGGTAAAGAAGAAGCTAAGTACCTTGGATACATAGTGGGTCATGGAGAAATAAAACCCCAAATCAGTAAAGTGGAGGCAATTCAAACATGGCCAAAACCAGTTTCCAAGAAGCAAGTTAAAGCCTTCCTGGGAATCGTGGGATATTACAGGAGGTTCATCCCAAACTTCGCCATAATGGCGGCGCCTCTGACTGACCTGCTAAAAGGGACAAAATCAGTAATGGTTAAGTGGTCCGAAGAAACAGATTCAGCCTTCCAAGAAATGAAAGAGGCTTTATGTAAGCAACCCGTTCTGATGGCCCCAAACTTCAAGAAAGAGTTTATTCTTCAGACAGATGCCTCAGATGTTGGGGTGGGAGCAGTCCTTTCCCAAGAACTACATGGAGAGGAGCATCCTGTTCTCTATCTGAGTAGGAAGCTGTCCTCGTCTGAAAAGAACTACTCAGTCTTTGAAAAGGAGTGCTTGGCCATAAAATGGGCAGTCGACACATTACGGTACTATTTGCTGGGACGTAAATTTAGACTGATATCCGACCATGCCCCACTTAGGTGGATGAGGGAAACGAAGGGTAGAAATGCTAGGGTCATCCGTTGGTTCTTAGCCCTGCAGGACTTCTGTTTCCATGTGGAACATAGGGCCGGAAAGCTGCACGGTAATGCTGATGCCCTGTCAAGAATCCCTTGTCTAGTGGGAGAAAGTGCCAAGCCCCACGGCTTTAGGCAGAGGGGGGAGGTATGTAGCGTGGCTAAAGGATGTCTAATCGATGGGAGATATGTGTCTTATAGATGGCTTGTTGCTGTGATGTAACCATGGCTACCTATATGTGTTTCAGGACCTGTGGTGATGTCACAACCACATGTCTGGTCATGTGATGGGTTCTGGGTGTGGTTAGACATATAAAAGAAAGCCTAATGCTTAACACAGGTAGGTATGTGTGGAGGTGAAACCCTCCTGAGTGTGTTACGGCTTCAGGACTGAGCCGGATGAACTGGACACTTGTTTTTCTTTACCTGAACCAAAGGCTATTTGTTTTCTGTTGTTTGCCACATGGTTTATGAAGCAATAAACCCAGTGAACTTTAAAGGAACACGTCTCCTGAGTGTCAGCCGTCGCAGCTGAGTGAGTGAAATCCCTACAATACCCTCAAATGAAAGCTGAAAGTCTGAACTTCAACGGCATCTGAATTGTTTAGTTTAAAATTAATTGTGGTAACATCTATAACCAAAATTAGAAAAATGTTGTCTCTGTCCAAATATACGTAGACCTAACTGTATATCTGAAAAAAAAACAGAAGCTGAGGGCCCCATTGATTATTACGATCCTTCTGGTTTTAGTTTGGTGTCAATATTTGAATGTTAAGTTATTAGATTATAGAACACATGAACAAAGTAATGTCAGGCTGAGATGTGTAGAAATTGGACTGTATTCTCCTTGGTTCACCAGCTGATTTACCATGCTTTGTATGCCCAATGATGGTCATTAGATTTCTGAACATGGCGCTTTTCCTTCCATTCTCAAAAATAACACCAAAAGGAAACCAGATGGACCACAGAATGACCATTGGCACTCTTAGCTACTTCTCTAATTGGTGCTCTCCTTGCTTGGGATGTCAGTTTGGGTGGAAAGCCATGTCTTGGTAGGTTTGAGGTTGTGCCATACACCTTCCATTTTTGGATGATGGATCGAACAGTGCTCCTGCGAGATGTTCAGCATTTGGGCCATTTTTTTGTAACCTAACCCTGCTTTACTCTTCTCCACAACTTTATTCCTGACCTGTCTGGTGTGCTCCTTGGTTTTCATGATGCTGTTTGTTCCCTAATGTTCTCAAAAACACCTCTGAGGCCTTCACATATCAGCTGTAGTTATACAGAGAATAAATTACACACAGGTGGGCTCAGTATACTAATTATGTGACTTCTGGAGGAAATTGGTCACTTAGGATCTTATCTAGGGGTATCAGACTACAAGAAGCTGAGTACAAATGCACGGCACAATTTTTAGATTTAAAAAAAATACCCCAAAAATACATTTAAATTTGTGAGTGTAACAGGAAAAAATGTGAAAAATTTCACAGGGTTTGTGTATAATGGGGTGCCATTGACTATAATGGTACCAACAGAATCACCGTGTGCTCTGTCATGCATTATTTTTGGGCTTATGCGCCTACTGGAGGCAGACACTCAGACACAGTCTATTATGTAGGCTTATACGCCCGAAAAAGATGCACGTCAGAGCACATGGTGACTCTGTCAGTGACATTATAGCAACAGGCGTAGCTAGGGGTTCAGCTCAGGGGGAATGGTGAAACATTTGAGTGGGCACAAAGTCCTTATCCTGCTGATACCCCAATACTGAGCCGCTGCTGCCGTATGTGTCCCTATTACTGCACCTACTGTGTGGCACAATAACAGCGCTCCTTTTCTGCCTTACATAGTAATGCCACCACTGTGCCCCTTACATAATAATAATGTCTCCTTTATGCCACCTAGATGGTAAAATTACTCCTTAAAAATATTAATGCATTGTGCAAATGTCCTAGAAAACAGTGTCCACATTTTGCTCCTTTGACAGCCACAATACTCTGAGTGCCCCTATAACAATAATGTTTCTCAAGTGACCACTTAACATTTAATAATGACCACTGAGTTCCCCAATGTTCAGCTCCCTTATAGAGAGTATGCTGTCTCTATAGCTCCCCTATACCCAGTATGATACCCCCACAGTTCTTCTACACATATAATGACTCGCACAGAAATCCTCACACTGTAAAATGGCCTCCACACAGTATCATGGCCCCCACAGTCAACCCCAAAATGTATAATGGCCCCCACACAGGCTCCCAAACTTTACGATGGCTCCCACAGATGTCCCCACAATGTATGAGAGCCCAAAACACTGTATGAGGGTCCCCATAGTAGTCACCACACTGTATGTTTGCCCCCACCTTAGCCCCCAAACTGTATAATGGCCCCACATAAGCCCCCTAAATATATAATGGCCACAGCATTAGCACCCAAACTGTATAATGGCCCACACAATAGCTTCCACGCTATTTAATGGCCCCGCAATAGCCCCCAACCTGTATAATTGCTCCCTCATTAGCCCCCAAACTATATAATTTCCCCCTATAGTTTATAGTATATGTGAGTGTAGTAGTCCCTATAATGTATGAGCCCATCCCCCTGTATCAGGGTTCCCCATTGCGTATGATGCCCCTATAAATTTAAATAAAAATAAAAAAACATCATATACTCACCTAATCCAGGATCCTGATGAGTCCTCTGGCAAGATTCGGGCAGACCAACGTGTTGTCATGACATAAGCACAGTACGTCAGAGTCCCGGTGCGGCGCCATGACATTAGCGCGCCGGGACTTCAACACTCCGCAATACAGATAAGAGTAGCACCCTCCCCGGTAGCTGCGCTGCTAATTATAGTCAATGGCCCTGTTGGCGCATGCACCCGAATCCTGTTGCAGTTGCTTTGGACGGAAGCCCCAACGGGATGACTGAGAGTGGCAAAGAACGCAGTGTGAGAGGACCCTTACTGAACATATCAGACTTCAGATTGATACAATCTTACAAACTAGCGGAGAGATTTGTGCCGCTGCTGCTGACGTGCTGAGCTCACAGAGCATGGTCTACAATGGTATCTATTTCTCACCTGAGAGCTAAAATTTAGTTACATAGTTATTAAGGTTGAAGGAAGACTATAAGTCCATCTAGTTCAACCCATAGCCTAACCTAACATGCCCTAACATGTTGATCCAGAGGAAGGCAAAAAAAACCCATGTGGCAAAGAGTAAGCTCCACATTGGGGAAAAAATTCCTTCCCGACTCCACATACGGCAATCACACTAGTTCCCTGGATCAACGCCCTATCAAGGAATCTAGTGTATATACCCTGTAACATTATACTTTTTCAGAAAGGTATCCAGTCCCCTCTTAAATTTAAGTAATGAATCACTCATTACAACATTATACGGCAGAGAGTTCCATAGTCTCACTGCCCTTACAGTAAAGAATCCACGTCTGTTATTATGCTTAAACCTTTTTTCCTCCAAACGCAGAGGATGCCCCCTTGTCCTGGTTTCAGGTCTATGATTAAAAAGATCATCAGAAAGGTCTTTGTACTGTCCCCTCACAAATTTATACATGAATATAAGATCACCCCTTAGTCTTCGTTTTTCCAAACTAAATAGCCCCAAGTGTAATAACCTATCTTGGTATTGCAGACCCTCCAGTCCTCTAATAACCTTGGTCGCTCTTCTCTGCACCCGCTCTAGTTCAGCTATGTCTTTCTTATACACCGGAGACCAGAACTGTGCACAGTATTCTAAGTGTGGTCGAACTAGTGACTTGTATAGAGGTAAAATTATGTTCTCCTCATGAGCATCTATGCATCTTTTAATGCATCCCATTATTTTATTTGCCTTTGTAGCAGCTGCCTGACACTGGCCACTGAATATGAGTTTGTCATCCACCCATACATCCAGGTCTTTTTAATTGACGGTTTTGCCCAGAGTTTTCGAATTAAGCACATAATTATACATCTTATTTCTTCTACCCAAGTGCATGACCTTACATTTATCCCCATTAAAGCTCATTTGCCATTTATCAGCCCAAGCTTCTAGTTTACATAAATCATCCTGTAATATAAAATTGTCCTCCTCTGTATTGATTACCCTGCAGAGTTTAGTGTCATCTGCAAATATTGAAATTCTACTCTGAATGCCCCCTACAAGGTCATTAATAAATATGTTAAAAAGAAGAGGGCCCAATACTGACCCCTGTGGTACCCCACTGCTAACCGCGACCCAGTCCGAGTGTGCTCCATTAATAACCACCCTTTGTTTCCTATCCCTGAGCCAGCTCTCAACCCACTTGCACATATTTTCCCCTATCCCCATTATTCTTATTTTATGTACAACCTTTTGTGTGACACCGTATCAAAAGCTTTTGAAAAGTCCATATACACTACATCCACTGGGTTCCCTTGGTCCAATCCGGAACTTACCTCTTCATAGAAACTGATCAAATTAGTCTGACATGAACGGTCCCTAGTAAACCCGTGCTGATACTGGGTCATGAGGTTATTCCTCTTCAGATACTCCAGTATAGCATCCCTTAGAATGCCCTCCGGGATTTTACCCACTGTAGAGGTTAAGCTTACTGGCCTATAATTTCCGAGTTCAGTTTTTGTCCCCTTTTTGAATATTGGCACCACATTTGCTATACTCCAGTCCTGTGGTACAGACCCTGTTATTATGGAGTCTTTAAAGATTAAAAATAATGGTCTATCGATGACTGTACTTAATTCCTGCAGTACTCGGGGGTGTATCCCATCCGGGCCCGGAGATTTGTCAATTTTAGTGATTTTTAGACGCCGCCGCACTTCCTGCTGGGTTAAGCAGGTGACATTTAATAGGGAATTTTTATCACTAGTCATTTTGTCTGCCATGGGATTTTCTTGTGTAAATACTGATGAAAAAAAGTCATTTAGCATATTGGCTTTTTCCTCATCCTCCATTTCACCCAGACTATTTTTAAGGGGGGCAACACTATCATTTTTTAGTTTCTTACTATTTATGTAGTTAAAGAATATTTTAGGATTATTTTTACTCTCTCTGGCAATGAGTCTCTCTGTCTCAATCTTTGCTGCCTTGATTTGCTTTTTACAGAATTTATTTAATTTTCTGTATAATATTTAAAGCCTCATCACTACCTACTTCCTTTAATTCTCTAAATGCTTTCTTTTTGTCACTTATTGCGCCCCTTACAGCTCTATTTAGCCATATTGGTTTCCTCCTATACCTAGTATGTTTATTCCCATACGGTATATACAGTGCACAGGTCCTATCCAGGATGCTAATAAATGTCTCCCATTTTCTTTGTGTATTTTTGTGTCTCAGGATTTCGTCCCAGTTAATTGCACCAAGATCCTCTCTCATCCGTTGGAAATTTGCCCTCCTGAAGTTTAGTGTCCTTGTAACCCCTCTATTACACATCTTTTTAAAGGATACATGAAAACTTATTATTTTGTGATCGCTATTACCCAAGTGACCCCCAACCCTTATAATTGCTATGCGGTCTGGCCTGTTGGTTAATATTAGGTCTAGCAGTGCCCCCCTTCTTGTTGGGTCCTGAACCAGTTGTGAAAGGTAATTGTCTCTCATAGTTGTCAAAAACCGATTACCTTTGCTGGAACTGCAGGTTTCTGTTCCCCAATCTATTTCAGGGTAGTTGAAGTGTCCCATAATAATGACTTCTCCTTGAGTCGCAGCTTCATCTATTTGCTTTAGGAGGATATTCTCCATTGCTTCCATTATTTTTGGAGATTTATAACAAACCCCTATCAGTAATTTATTATTTTTTCCCCCTCCCCTTATCTCCACCCACAGGGATTCTACATTTTCATTAAATTCACCTATATTATCGCGCAGGATGGGTTTTAAGGATGATTTTACATATAGACACACCCCACCCCCTCGCTTATCTGTACGGTCATTTCTGAACAGGCTGTAGCCCTGCAAGTTAACAGCCCAGTCATGGCTCTCATCCAGCCATGTCTCAGATATCCCCACCATGTCATAATTATGCTCCAACAACATTAGTTCTAATTCGTCCGTTTTGTTGACGAGGCTTCTGGCATTAGTATACATACATTTTATGTATCTCTCTGCACCTCTATTCTTTCTTAAATTATTAACTGTTCTAACCCCACCCCCCATGCCACCGCCACCCCCAACTTCCTTATTTGTGCCCAGGTCTCTATCTGCACTATCTTCCCCTCCTATAAAATGAATACCCTCCCCCCCCCAATTCCTAGTTTAAACACTCCTCCAACCTTCTAGCCATTCTCTCCCCCAGCACAGCTGCACCCTCCCCATTGAGGTGCAGTCCATCCCTAGCGTAGCGCCTGTAGCCAACTGAGAAGTCGGCCCAGTTCTGCAGGAACCCAAACCCCTCCTTCCTACACCAATTCTTGAGCCACTTATTAACCTCCCTAATCTCCCGTTGCCTCTCTGGCGTGGCATGTGGTACAGGCAGTATTTTGGAAAATACCATGTTGGAGGTCCTTGCTTTCAGCTTGCGGCCTAATTCCCTGAAATCATCTTTAAGGACCTTCCACCTACCTCTAACTTTGTCATTTGTGCCAATGTGCACCATGACCGCTGGGTCCTCACCAGCCCCTCCCAGTAATCTGTCCACCCGATCAGCGATGTGTCGGACTCGAGCACCAGGAAGGCAGCACACCGTTCGACGATCCCTGTCTTTGTGACAGATTGCCCTATCTGTTCCCCTAATAATTGAGTCGCCCACTACCAGCACCTGCCTGGCCTGCCCTGCTCTCCTATTTCCCTCCTTACTGGAGCAGTCACTCCTCCGGCTTTCAGAGGACATGCCTGGCTGCAGCAGTGCTACCCCTGTACTGGCACCCCCCTCATCTGCCAACTTAGCAAACTTATTGGGGTGTTCCAGATCAGGACTAGCCTCCCTGGCACTCTTCCCTCTACCCCGCTTCCTAACTGTCACCCAGCTTGCTACTTCATTGTCCTGCAGCTCCATCCTACCATCCCCCACCTCATCTATCCCATTGAGCGTCTGCTCCGTGAGCAGAAGACTCCTTTCCATATTGTCTATGGATCTCAGTGTTGCCAGCTGCACATTTAGATCCAGAATCTGGTTTTCCAAATGCACAACGTGCTCACATCTCGCACAGCAGTATGCACCCTCGATCGGCTGCTCAAGGATTGCATACATGTGGCAAGATGTGCACTGGATGGCATTAACAAGAGTGGAGCACATTTCCTAATGGAGATTGCACCAGACAGTAAAGTTAAATAATAAAAAAATAAAAATAAATACAAAGTATTAATTAAAAAAAACAAAAAAAAAAAACAGACAGCAATTCAGTAAAATGGAAGCAAAAGCAAAGAAACTTACAAAAGTATAAACACAAAACATTCGGTTCTGTTCCATTCTGCTTTGGGAAATCGGTTTCTCCGTTCCGTTTTAGGGCTGATTTATTACACAACAGTTGAAAAAATCGCCTGAAAATCCCTTCTACCATAGTGGGGTCCGTCAGGTATCCATGATGGTGTCGAGTGTCTGCACTTTTTCCGGAGAACCAAGAATACCAGACGTGTTTTATTAGCTTTTTTTTATGTTAGACACCATGAAAAATAGACTAGAATATTTCTATGCAGCTACTGTGGTCCCAAGAACTCGAGAACGAGGAATAGATTCAATAGATTCAGTAATAGACCTGATGTTTCATTATGTTCGGTCTGTGGGATTAGACTAACAACTGCTTTGCATTCAGGAAAGACAATGGAATAACTGAAAACCATTTATAAATCTTATTTTTTGCTTTGCTTTTTTCCTTCGCTTCCTGCAGCTGCTGGACGGTCACGCTCCAGGATTGACATATTTCACATGTTCATATTCAGTCTGGGCTGCTGGCAAAAAAATACATTTGCCAAAATGTTCTGCCAGCAAGTACTTACATTTAAAGGAGGCATTGCCATAAAAAATCTATATATCTATATAATTGATATTGATATGTACATGTTCCATATAGAATAAAGATGCGCCGCAAGGACAGCAAAAACTAACCAGCTTCGTGTTCCCACATCTAAAAGGTGCCACATGTCCACATATATGCAGAGATCTTTTGGGTTATTCCAGCACTAGGACTTGGGTCAACATCCCATATTATTTAAGCTTCTGGATAAAAGATTCCAACTATAAACTGTTACCTAGTAATGTGGCTGGCTGGGAAGATTATAGAAGCTGCATGTCTTCCTTCCTTGATAAAAAAAAGTCCTTTTCTGGACCCCAGTGACCACCTCTAATCTATAAAAGTAAGTAAGTAAGTGTTCGATTTTCCTGCAGCAACCCCAGAGGATAAATGAAGTATTACACAGTGTATATTCAAATCAATGACAAGACAGGTCCTCCAAAGGGTGAGGCCCTCTTTGTAACCACTCTCAACTCTGGTCAAAGAGATGAGGATCCCGCACATATTTTTTTTTAAACTACATTTATTTTAAAGGAATTCATCCCCCCTGCTTTTTTTATCCCCAATTGAGGCAGTATAATTAGAACCAGTTCACCTATAGGAGTCTAACAAGCTACCTTGGAAAGTGGTAATAGAATTAGCTTTTATCCTTTTCCAAGGATACATACCACATTTCCTGTCACCACTCTACACAACTAATACAAAACACGTGTTCGAGTGAAGACAGGCTCTAGTGCGTCTCAAAACTTCGCATCTGGATTACATTGTGTAATCTGAGGACATAAATGAGAAAAAGATGTAGCAAAACGCCTAGAAAACCCTTTCAGGACCAGAGTCGATGTAAAAGTTTAATGGTTCCCATCTTATGACTCTCCAACTGTTCTAAAAATGACTATTCCCAGCATGTGGCTGTCAGAGCTTGCTGGGCGTTATAGTTTTGTAACCCCTCGAGGTCTACAAGTTGGAGACCACAGTTTTAGACACTTGTATATGACCTTCAATGAATTCACGGGATGTGAAATGAAGCATCTCTAAAGGTCTTTACATGGTCATCTGAGGTTTTCTGTCTCTTCTGCATTTTCATCTTGGAGTGCAATCTCTGATTGAATGAGTTAAAAGAAATCTTTTATGCAAAAATGTCCAATTGTTTAATTGTTGTGTTATTTGCATTTATTTTTGGCATTTCTTTTTTACATCTGTATTGAAAATAAAAAAAATACAAATCTTGCAATTCTCTTAATGGCCACCAATGGCTTTTTTAGACTCCTGTTGTTTCAGGAAACAATCCATGTACATAGATGCAATGGTCAGACTCCAACCCTATCTTTTGTATGGAAGCATCTAATTAGCATATACAAACATCATTATGAAGGGGGGATAACGTTCAGCTTTGATGTTGCCTATTGTGAGTGGTTGATGCTCTGTTATGAGCTACGTATAGAGCTGTTACCTCAATGAAACCATCCTTTCATGATAAGAAGTCTGCTGAAAATTGTTTCTGAAAGGATAAGATTTTTTTTTAATGGCCTTCTGCTGAATCACGAGCCATGGCATTTTGATGGATGAACGATCTGTAGGAAGATCAATTTTGTGCTAGAATAGAAAGGTCCACCAGGGTCTTCTCCACCATTATTTTGAAAGTATCAAGCCATCGGCTTGCTGGTCTTCCTCTTCGCTTTGTTCCTTATATTTTTCCGAACATGATGTCCTTCTCCAGTGATTGCTCTCTTCGTATGATGTGTCCAAAGTAGACAAGTCAAAGCTTGGTGATCCTTGATTCGAGTGACATGTCTGGCTTGATTTGATCCAAAATTGATTTATTTGTTCTTCTTTCCATTCAAGGTATTGATAACGTCCCTGCCCGGCACCACATGTTGAAGGCGTCAATTCTTCTGTCTTGTTTCTCTATCGTCCAAATTTCGCATCACTATGTTACCACAGAAAATACCAGACTATGTACAAGTGGTGTCTTTGTCGCCAGTGAAATGTTCCTTGATTTGAAGACCTTGTCCAGTGACTTCATTGTTGATTTGCCCATAGCTGTTCAATTGGCTTCCGATGTCATCACTACACCTTGAGTTATCATCAATCCGAGTAGGTTGACGTCCATTACAACTTCCAGTTCGTCGCCCATCTCAAATGTGTCGTACCTGGCAGTAATCAATATCTTTGTCTTGTCGAGTAGCAGTCCCTTGTTTGACCTTTCCATCTTGACACTCCGTAATAAGTCCTTCATTCCATCTACACTTGTTGATATCAATGTTGTATCATCTGTGTATTTAAGATTGTTGACGATTCGTCCAGCAATTTTGGTTCCTTCTTTTTTGGTAAGTCCTGCCTTCCTGATAATAACTTCTGCATATAAATTGTAGATAAACGGGGATAGGATGCCACCTTGTCTGATGCCTCTTACCATGCCGTTGTAATAATGATGGACAGTTATGCTGCGTTTTCAACCCTGAAGACAATAATCGTGCTGTGTAAAGTGTTTATGCAGTTTCATATGTAGTATGAATAGTGATATGCGTCTTTCATTTTGGAGTATGGTAATGTACAATGTATAAGAATGTAAAGTGTTAATGTATAATGTGAGCGGTGCATAGTATAGTGTAGGCACATTGTTAGACCTGAGATAGGATAAGTACTTTTGGTATAGTTAAGTGGCTTAGCAATGGCATAGGACGGTAACCAAAAGGGGCACTTCCAGAGCTACACTACTGTTAACTGTATGGAAGTGTTCAGGGCACCAATACAGCTACACTCTGTCGCAGAACAGGGAGACTTGATCTCCCTGCACTGCCACCCAACTGCTATAGGGCCCTTGAGCAGGAGAAGGGGCCCAGTGCCAGCATCGGGTCCACACCACGCCACGCTCATCATCACAATTTCACTTGAATAGGTTGAATACCCTTAAAGGCTGAAAGCACCAATGAGACAGGGAACATCACGCTCCCTCTCCCATCATTTCCCCTCTGCGTCTGATATCCCTGACGCAGACACTGACAGCGAGCGAGATTACATCATTACTTAGCACCCGCTGGCCTGAGATGAGCGGGTGCTCGAAGCAGCAGGGAGAACAATGAGGAAAGGTGAGTATTGTATTTATATTTATCTTTTTATGGAGAGTGCACTATACTATATAGAGTCTGCCTATGGGGGTGTTTTATACTATATAGAGTCTGCCTATATGGAGTGCATTATAATATATAGAGGCATATGTGGGTGAATTATACTATATGGAGGCTTATGGGGAGTGCATTATACTAAAGAGGCCTATAGGGAATGCATTACACTATATTGAGAACTATCTGGTGCATTATACTGTATGGAGGCCATCATACAGTGTTGAGATTACAGTGAGGGGACGATCATTCAGTGTGGGAGATAATGTGGGGTCTTTGTACAGTGTGGGGGCCATCACAGAGTGTTGGAGCCATCAAACAGTTTAGGGGGTTCTAAGGGGTCAGTATACTGTGTGGGTGGTACTATACTGGGTATAAGAGAGCTTCATACTGTGTAGACGGGAGCTGTGCAGGAGGGAGACTAGGGACATTATTAAATGTTAAGTGAGCACTTATTGTTATAGGGGAACTCAGTTTATTGGGACTGTCAAATGGGCACAAAGGGCATTATTACTTTCTAGGGGGGTACTGTTTTCTAGGGAACTTGCACATAGCATTACTATTGTTACGCCGCCTTTTCATACATATTTGTCCGGCCGGCGCGCTCCCGATGCTCCCTCCTCTTCTCTGTCTTCCTGCTTTGCCGGCGCTCGTCCCTTCTGTGCTTCGCGCATGCGCTGACGCGCTCCTTTCGTCGCTGGGGCTGCTGGGAGGTCGTGACCCGGCAGCTCCGCCTCCAATATGGCGGCACCCGTTGGGTACTTCTTCCCAGCACCTGCACTGCTTAGACACCTTTGCGTCTATTGCATTTGCTGGTTAAACCGCCAGCAATCCCTTAGGTTCCTTGGCTCTGATCCGTGTTATCTCCGCAGTGTCCTTTACGTCCTCTGTTTGCTGTCTCCTGCCAAGTCCTGTGTTCCTGCCGTATCCTGCCAAGTCCTGTGTTCCTGCCGTGTCCTGCCAGTCCCGTGTTCCTGCCATATCCTGCCAAGTCCTGTGTTCCTGCCGTGTCCTGCCAGTCCCGTGTTCCTGCCGTATCCTGCCAAGTCCTGTGTTCCTGCCGTGTCCTGCCAGTCCTGTGTTCCTGCCGTATCATGCCAAGTCCTGTGTTCCTGCCGTGTCCTGCCAGTACCGTGTTCCTGCCGTGTCCTGCCAGTCCCGTGTTCCTGCTGTATCCTGCCTGTTCCGTGCTCCTGCCTTGTTCTGCTGGTCCTGCGTTCCTGCCAGCTCTACGTTCCTGTCCAGACCTGTGTTCCTGCCGTTCCCAGCCAGTCCAAAGACTCCGTTGTCTCCATCTCTCGAGTACCAGCATCTTATCGGTTAGTACCCTGTCTTTGCTGCCTCCGCCATTTTAGTCACTTCACTAGTCCCGTCTCCCCGCTGCCTGTCGTTCTCTCTGTGCTCTAACTTCAGTCGTCCCTTTGGCTCCGGCAGTTGCGGCTTCACCCTCCTTGGGCCTGTCCCTAACTCTCCCTGTACAGGGGGTGGCATCATCTGGTCCGCTCGTCCTCGGGGGCTCTGAAGCCGTGACCCAGAGGGTCCACTTCCTTAGACCTAATAACTATATTCCAGAGGTTTGTTTTACCATTTAGAGTGCACACAGTATAGTGGGGACAATGCACGAAATGTGAACAAATGTATCTTTGTTGTAATCTCTGCAGCCAAGTCCTGGCTGGAGAAGTTGTCATGTCGGTCTGGGCCAGATGGAAAAGACAGGAAAAGCGAATGACTCCATCAGAAAGAACGTCGGTTGTAAGTCACTATCTGTAACTGTACTGTAATGTCTTACATATTCTGCAGGACTGGTATCTACCACTATATGGTCACCATATGGCCGTAATATCAGTGTTGGTCTTTGTATACAGATTTTTTTAGTAACAGCTCTGTCATCTGCTGACTTTCCCCTATATCTACAATTAGGCTGCGTCACCATGGTTGTAATCAGGGTTACCTGGTTAGGGTCCCACTCAGAAGTTTTGCCCCTCCTCTGAACCAAAACCCTAGCTACGCATCTGATAAGGACTATAGGATAGGATATAGTTAATGGGTAGAACTTGCCCAGTGGGTGGACCCTAGTGTTAATAAAAGGTAGGCACTTCCTGGTAGTGTCAGGAGATAGAGAAAAGTAGCAACAAGTCCAAGTTCAAGTCCAGTGGGCTGCTAGGGTCAGCATGTGTCTACCATTCGAAGCAGTGGGACGCCATACTAGAATTCCAAGCGGATTCTCCAGGTTGTGCCCAGAACCCAAGATCTGACTTAGGGTCTGCTGGGCACATCATGTTGTTGTACAAGGGAAGATGAACAGGAACCCGCCAAGAAGGAAGGTAATGGATCCCGGGTGCACTGTCGAACAGAAAGGGAGATCCCTTGGGCTAACAGAGCCAGTAGGAGTAGGAATGCTCAAGGAGGAACCAATGGTAAGGTTGAAGATGTGTTGTGCTAAGAAAGTAAGGAATATGCAGTGCTGTGCCCTATCCCACATTACACCCTGATGAACTTGAACTGACTAGTAAACATCTGCTTGTTGCAATGAACTTGGTGTCCCCTGAGTTGTGTACGGTGGCTCCTGATGATGGAGGCCTGGAGACGGCGGAGGCCTGCAGCCTACAAGTGAGTGTGAGGCACCCCACACCTGACAGGACACTGTGACTGAGACAGTGGTTGCCTGAAAAGTTCCAGAGTGTAACCGGACAGCAGCTCAGTCATGACTTCCGCTCTTGGCCACTTTACACCGTGTCACCATGTCCTGTTCGGACTGTTGCTTCTTGGTCAATGGAAAAGTTCCTAATGAGGCTGAAAAAGTAGTAGGAATCTAAAAAAGGATCAATGTCTAGTGTCAAAATTGTTAGATTACTAATACAGTTTTTTAATGCAGAATACGATATGACAAAAAATGATCAAAAATGTTTAAAAGATACAAGGAACATGATAACCTGACTTAAATAGGTCATTTTCTGATGGTAGCTTCCTTCTAAGGAGCATGATCCTGCCTAAAATTTCATTGCCCTGTGTATAAATCATCACCCCGAAGTTGGTCTTTTATATATTTCCAAAGAAGCTGAAAATGATAATATTAGTCAGGAATGTGCAATTTATTCTCCGCAGATCCCTTATGAAGTGTTTCTTGAAGAGTTCCACAGCTTTGTTCCTTTTTGGATAAGCCTTTACCTTAATTTGGCAGATGTGACTTGATGTCTACCATTCTAATACTGATTTCATGATAGGTTAGAATTTGGTTATTTGAAGAGAAAATTTATTTTAATAATTCCACTTTATTTCTGAAACTAAATTCGGAATCTTTATTTGGAACCAAATAATTTCTCAAAGTGTAACCGTTGTTTTATTTTTTTATTTTATAAATCTATATAGTCCACATGAAAATAAGAAACTTCTTTGTCTGCGAGGAGTCAGGACTGATTATTTGTTTTCAAAATTCTAAATTCCCGGGTAAAATCTGTATTCAGTGAAGACAGATTATTACATTACTGAGACAAGAGATGACAGTTAGTTTTTATAAGATTCTATGTAGAAGGAAGGAAAGAGGAGGGAGGGTCATTTTAGATTTTATAAACTTACATTGGAAGGGATCTGATCTTGTCAGTGTGATCTCACAAGGGTGAAGAGCGAGCGGTCATGTGGGCCAGAAGAGGATTGGAAGTGTGCTGGAAACCGGGAAAGATGGTGATCGGTAACTACAGGGTGGGCCATGTATATGGATACACCTAAATAAAATGGGAATGGTTGGTGATATCAACATCCTGTTTGTGGCACATTAGTATATGGGAGGGGGGAAACTTTTCAAGATGGGTGGTGACCATGGTGTTGCTATCAGTATGTCAAGAGGGGAGAAGATGGTTGCATTGACAATCCAACACAATGGGCAGCACTTTGAATACATTTTATAAGTGGTCATAAACTTGTAAATAACTCATGAAAGAATAAGGGTATGTGCACATGTTGCGGATTCTCTGCGGATCCGCAGCGCTTTTTGCGGTGCAGAAACGCTGCAGATCCGCAATTGATTTACAGTACAATGTAAATCAATGAGAAAAAAAAAATGCTGTGCACACTTTGCGGAAAATCCGCTGCGGAAACGCTGCGATTTAAAAGAAATAGCATGTCACTTCTTTTTTGTGAATCTGCAGCGTTTTTGTACCCATTCCATTATAGAAAACCGCAGGGGTAAAAAAAACCGCAGCAAATCCGCAAGAAAACTGCAGCAAAAACGCACAAAAAATGCTGCGGAACCGCACAAAAAAAGCGACAAATCTGCAGGTGCGTTTTCTGCCAGGAGAGGCAGAATCCGCACCAGAAATTCCTAAGCCTAATCTGCAACGTGTGCACATAGCCCAAAGTTATGATAAAACCAAGCGCACCATTGTTTTTCTTTCCCATTGGAAAAAATAAAGTTGGATCCAAAATGGCTGACTTCAAAATGGCCGCCATGGTCACCACCCAACTTGAAAAGTTCCCCCCTCCCATATACTAACGTGCCACAAACAGGAAGTTGATATCATCAACCTTTCCCATTTTATTTAGGTGTATCCATATAAATGGCCCACGTGTATTTTAAAACACAATAAAGCACTATGTCACTACATAATTAGGAGAGCTTCAGGAAAAAAAAAAGTTACAAAACACTGAAGGGCTTTTAAGCTACAAAAGTGCTGTAAAAGCTTCGAAAAGTTTTGACACCACTTTAAATGATCTTCGCAGAAACAGTGGCGTATCTATGATTTGTACCTATCTATCTATTATCTATCTATCACCTACCTATCACCTAGCTATTATCTATCTATGTATTATCTATTATCTATCTATCTATCTATCACCTATGTATTATCTATTATCTGTTATCTATCTATCTACTATCTATTATCCATCATCTATCTATCTATCTATTATCTATCTATCATCAATCTATTGCTATCTAACTATCTATAATCTATCTATCTATGTATTATCTATCTATCATCCATCTTTCTATCTATCTATCTATCTATCTATCTATTATCTATCATCTATCATCTTTCTATCTATTATCTATCTATCTATCTATCTATCTATCTATCTATCTATCTATCGATCCATTTGTATTTTTATTCTGATTACTATTTCCTTTTCTATCTGAACCTACTTTCCAGATTCTCTTCTTCTTGCTTCTTTTCTACTAAGTGATTTTCTTTCTATATAAAACCATTACCAGGGTAATTTCTAGCCAAGACATTACAGGCCCGGAATGATTTTCCAGATGCCTAATGGTAATTCACCACTTTAGATGTTTTACTGGAAAAACGACCGATCTGCAGTTTACAAACAAAGAAATAAACACGATGTTTGGAAATGATGTGCGGGGAGAAAGTAAGAGACAGTCAATAATGAAAATCCATTATAGGGTGGAGGGGACTAATGTTCAATGTGATCCCAGAGCAATTTTCTTGCACAATCGTCATGAACTTTTACGCCATAAGGAGCTGTCACCTCACTTAATAGGAAGGAGAAGGAATTGTTCCGGAGCCCTAAGGAAAAAACTCCAAATGGGAAAAACTGTTAATGAGTCTTTGTTTGGTCTACAAATATCTGGGCTTAGGCAATTTGGTTTGGAAACTTCATGTGCTAATGCCCCCCATGATGATGATGATGATTGGACTTCTGGCTTATAACTTATGCAAAGCATTACTAAATTGAGGACCATGTATCAGAGGGCTCTCCCGTGGCAACTGTCAGCATTGGACCAAGACACCATATGTAATGCATTCTTGATCTGTGGACCACCTGGAAATAACTGGCTGCTATTTCCTTATTTCATGTGATGAAATATTAAATTATGCATGTGGATATTTGCTGGAGAACTACATTTTATTGCAGCAATTGCACCTTTAATAAGGAACTATAGATCTTTGCATGTACAGGCTATCATAAACGCGTAGTGGTGGGAACGCAGGTTGTCTGGATGAAAGGTCAGACGTGTGGATGCTGGTTCACCGTTTCAGGTGAGGCCAGGTTATAAGGTGAGGCTAGGTTATATGATGAGCAGCTTGGTGCACCTCATGGTCAGACAGCCAAATGAGGATGCAATGAGCGAGTGAGTGTTTAAGGAAGAATGTTGCATAGCCAAGATGTACCTGTCTGGTTTTACTAGCAATCATGAGGATCAATGGTTGTAGGTGGGCCTGGGGAGAGTACTAGTGGTCCTGAAATCTACTATTGGGCCTACTGGAATGAGCAATCTGTGAAAAGAGGCAGCCCTGAGTATTGCAAGTGATTGCTGCCTCTTAGTGCAGACTGTATCACAGATGAGTTCAAGCCAAGATGCCCTGGTTAACAGAGTGACCTGTGACCTCCAATGCTAAGTTATATTGTTATCTGTATTAAGAGACTGTTTCTGATGCACTTATTAAGCCCTACGTTCTGTGTTCTAACTTTAATGAAACCAGTATACTTTTCCCCCCAAGTGTGATGTATAACCACCAAGCTCTGCACTTCAACTGATGTGTAACCACTAAGCTCTTTGCCTCTGCTGTAATGAATTACCGCCAAGCTCTAAAGTGTAACCATGCAACCACTTTGTGTGTATCTCTGATGTGAAATGTGTAACCACCAAGCTCTATGCCTTAAAGGGACACTGTCACCTGAATTTGGAGGGAACAATCTTCAGCCATGGAGGCGGGGTTTTGGGGTTTTTGATTCACCCTTTCCTTTACCCGCTGGCTGCATGCTGGCTGCAATATTGGATTGAAGTTCATTCTCTGTCCTCCGTAGTACATGCCTGCACAAGGTAATCTTGCCTTGCGCAGGCATGTACTACGGAGGACAGAGAATGAACTTCAATCCAATATTGCAGCCAGCATGCAGCTAGCGGGTAAGGTGACAGTGTCCCTTTAACTCTAAAGTGTAACCATGCAACAAATCAGCTCTGTTCCTCATCTCTGATCTGCAATGTGTAACCACCAAGCTCTTTGCCTCAACCATGTCACCAGCCATATGCCTCAACTCTCATGTATAACTACCATGTTCTGTGCCTCAAGTGAAAGGTGGAACCAGTAAGCTCTTTGCCCAAACTCTAATGTGTAACTACCAAGTTCTGTGCCTCAACTCCAATGTGTATTTCCCAAAGTTTGTTCCTCAACTGTAATGAATAACCACCAAGCTCTTTGCCTCAACTTTGATATGCAACCATGAAACGATGTGCCTTAATTCCAGAGTGGAACCACCAAGCTCCGTGCCTCAGTTCTGATAGGTAACCACCAAGCTCTATTCCTTAATGCTAAAGTGCAACCATCCATCTCTGATGTGAAACTAGCAAGTTCTGTGCCTCAACTTTAAAGTTTATTTGTAAAACTTTGTGCCTTAACTGTTATGAATAACGACCAAGCTCTTTGCCTTAAGTCTAAAGTGTAACCACGTAACAATCCAGCTCTGTACCTCATCTCTGATGTGCATTATGCAACCACAAAGCTCTTTGCCTCAACCATGTAACCACTCATGTGCCTCAACTCTAATGTACAACTACTAAGTTCTGTGCCTCAAGTGTAATGTGGAACCACCAAGATCTTTGCCCCAATTATAATATGCAACCACTAAACTCTGTGCCTTAGCTCTGATGTTTAGCCATCAAGTTCTGTGCCTTAACGCTAATATGTAACCACCAAGTTCTGTGCCTCAATTCTAATATGGTTCTGTCCCTCAACTCTGATATGTTATTATCATAGTTAGTTCCAGTTAGAACACCCAGACTCTGGTGCCAGAGTGAGCTCAAAGATCACTCCACTACATACAAAGGCACATAGTAGTTTGGCCCCCAACTATAGGGACCCAGGAGTTTTTAGGTACACCTCTATCAAATCATTACAGTCACACAGGAATGTAGCTACAGTAGGTGAGGCTGGTGGTATATGGGCACTGGGTAAGGTGTGGTGCCAATGGCATCAATAGCAAGAGATCAATAGTTTTGCCCATATGCCTCTGACCACAAACCCTATTACCTTACCAGACAGCCGAACCCGTTAGCCTGAGCCAGGACGTACTGCAGATACTGGCCACCGCCCTGTAGAACATAACTTACCCATGTTGACGAAAGCAGAATAGCTTCAGTTTCTCCAGTCACACATTTATATTTATTGATAGCAGCAATGAACTGTGAGGATATGAAACACAAAGGAATAAAATCTTATAAATTTGCTTTTTATATCCATACAGTGGTAAGTGAAAGTTTGTGAATCCTCTAGAAATTTCTACATTTCAGTATAAATTTGACTTAAAGCTATATCACATTTTTACACAAATCCTAAAAGTAACGAGAACCAAATCAAATGCTTGACTTAAAAATATTAAAAATATTAGACTTTGTTATTTTTTTATTGAGGAAAATGATCCAATATCACATGTCTGTGAAAAGTAAATGAACCTTTAGGTTTCAATCAATAGGATGGCAATCCAGTGTGAGTGGCTGACCTGTTTTATTTAAAGAACAGGAATGTATGATCTTTACAACACAGGTTTGTGAAAGTGTATCATACCACAACCAGAGGAGATTTCTGAGGACCTCAGAAGATGAGTTGTTGATGTTCATCAGGCTTGATTAACTATTATCCAGACCATTATTATCCTCCCCAGGAAGGGTCGACCAAGAAAGATCAATCCAAGGGCAAGGGGCATAATATTCCGCAAGGTCACAAAGGAACCCAAGGTGACATCTAAGCAACTAAAGGTCTCTCTTACATTAGCTAATGTTAATGCTCATGAGTCCACTATCAGGAGGAGACTCAATAACAAAGGTGTGGAAGGCAGGACTGCAAGGAGATAGTTATTGCTCTCTAAAAAGAACATTTGGTTTGCTAAAGATCGTCTGGACAAGCCAGAAGGCTAATGGAGCATTGTTTAGTGTTGATGCTCATCAGGTTGGATTAACTATTATCTAGACCATTATTATCCTCCCCAGGAAGGGTAGGCCAAGAAAAATCACTAGAAGGGCAAAGCGCATAATGTTCCGCAAGGTCACAAATTAACCCAAGGTGACATCTCAGCAACTAAAGACCTCTCTTACATTAGCTAATGTTAATGTTCATGAGGCCACCATCAGGAGGAGACTCAATAACAAAGGTGTGCAAGGCAGGACTGCAAGGAGATAGTCATTGCTCTCTATAAAGAACATTGGGCTTGCTAAAGATCGAGTGGACAAGCCAGAAGGCTATTGGAACATTGTTTAGTGGTTGGATGAAAACAAAATAGAGATTTTTGGTTTAAATGTGAAGCATTATGCTTGGAGAAAGAAAAACACTACATTACAGCATAACAACCTCATTGTTTGGGCCTGTTTTGCATCATTTGAAACAGGACGATGTCCATCATTGATGGAACAATAAATTCTGAACTGTACAAGGAAATTTTACAAAAAAGGGTGGGACATCTGTCCACAAGCTGAATCTCAAAAGGACGTGCGTCATGTGGCAAGATAACGACCCAAAGCTCACAAAGTTGTTCTCCAAAAGAATGGATAAAGAAGAATAAAGTTATAGTTTTGGAATGGCCGAATCACAGTCCTGACCTTAGTTTTATAGAAATGTTGTGGAAGGACCTGAATTGAGCAGTTCAAGGGAGAAAACCCACCAAGATAGCAGAGCTGAAGCTGATTTGCAGGGAGGAATAGGCTAAAATTCCCTGAAGCCGATGAGCAGGACTAATAACATTTATCAAAAACATTTACATTTATTGCTGCACAAGGGGTCACACCAGATACTGAAAGCTAAGGTTCACATACGTTTACCATTCAGACATTTTGGATCATTTTCATCAATAAAAAATGACAAAATATAATATTTTTTTACTCAGTCATTTGTTTGATTTGGTACTTTATCTACTTTTAAGACTTGTTAGGTGAAAATTGGATGCTGAAAAATTGAACATTCGCAAGGGTTCACAAAACACAAACTTTTGTTTTTCTTTTTAAAAAAAGTTTGTATAAGATTGTTATATGTATAAATATATTTTGAATATACTTTAAGTATCGGTTCCTTGAAATTTTCAAGATCACCACTTGCTGTCATTGCACAAGTACTTACAATGGTCAAACAGAACGACGGCTCCTTACAAGAGAGGAGGACTACACTCGGGCCCCTGCATCCCCTGTATTAATTCCTCACCCGTGTCAAGATCTCTGCTTGATGTCATTGAATGGAAACATTTGCTGTTTATTTCCAGAGCACGTCAATCTTTCTTGATCAAGGGATGAGTGTCCAAACACGAGGCTCATTGCAAAAGACCAGGTGAGAAATGTAAAATATTAAAATTCAATTACAGGAAGCAGAAACGTTCGAAATCGCGAATCAGAATATCGTATATGATTTATAGACTTTTTTTTTTTATAGACACTGCTGTATAAAAGAGGTTTGGTCCATGGGACTTGTGGTTGACGCATGATAATTTGCGACCAATATTGGACAAAATAATAGAAATATAAAAACTAAAAGTTGCACATACTGTATATATACAGTGGGGCAAAAAAGTATTTAGTCAGTCAGCAATAGTGCAAGTTCCACCACTTAAAAAGATGAGAGGCGTCTGTAATTTACATCATAGGTAGACCTCAACTATGGGAGACAAACTGAGAAAAAAAAATCCAGAAAATCACAATATCTGTTTTTTTAACAATTTATTTGCATATTATGGTGGAAAATAAGTATTTGGTCAGAAACAAACAATCAAGATTTCTGGCTCTCACAGACCTGTAACTTCTTCTTTAAGAGTCTCCTCTTTCCTCCACTCATTACCTGTAGTAATGGCACCTGTTTAAACTTGTTATCAGTTTAAAAAGACACCTGTGCACACCCTCAAACAGTCTGACTCCAAACTCCACTATGGTGAAGACCAAAGAGCTGTCAAAGGACACCAGAAACAAAATTGTAGCCCTGCACCAGGCTGGGAAGACTGAATCTGCAATAGCCAACCAGCTTGGAGTGAAGAAATCAACAGTGGGAGCAATAATTAGAAAATGGAAGACATACAAGACCACTGATAACCTCCCTCGATCTGGGGCTCCACGCAAAATCCCACCCCGTGGGGTCAGAATGATCACAAGAACGGTGAGCAAAAATCCCAGAACCACGCGGGGGGACCTAGTGAATGAACTGCAGAGAGCTGGGACCAATGTAACAAGGCCTACCATAAGTAACACACTACGCCACCATGGACTCAGATCCTGCAGTGCCAGACGTGTCCCACTGCTTAAGCCAGTACATGTCGGGGCCCGTCTGAAGTTTGCTAGAGAGCATTTGGATGATCCAGAGGAGTTTTGGGAGAATGTCCTATGGTCTGATGAAACCAAACTGGAACTGTTTGGTAGAAACACAACTTGTCGTGTTTGGAGGAAAAAGAATACTGAGTGGCATCCATCAAACACCATACCTACTGTAAAGCATGGTGGTGGAAACATCATGCTTTGGGGTTGTTTCTCTGCAAAGGGGCCAGGACGACTGATCCGGGTACATGAAAGAATGAATGGGGCCATGTATCGTGAGATTTTGAGTGCAAACCTCCTTCCATCAGCAAGGGCATTGAAGATGAAACGTGGCTGGGTCTTTCAACATGACAATGATCCAAAGCACACCGCCAGGGCAACGAAGGAGTGGCTTCGTAAGAAGCATTTCAAGATCCTGGAGTGGCCTAGCCAGTCTCCAGATCTCAACCCTATAGAAAACCTTTGGAGGGAGTTGAAAGTCCGTGTTGCCAAGCGAAAAGCCAAAAACATCACTGCTCTAGAGGAGATCTGCATGGAGGAATGGGCCAACATACCAACAACAGTGTGTGGCAACCTTGTGTAGACTTACAGAAAATGTTTGACCTCTGTCATTGCCAACAAAGGATATTACAAAGTATTGAGATGAAATTTTGTTTCTGACCAATTAATTATTTTCCACCATAATATACAAATAAATTGTTAAAAAAACAGACAATGTGATTTTCTGGATTTTTTTTTCTCAGTTTGTCTCCCATAGTTGAGGTCTACCTATGATGTAAATTACAGACGCCTCTCATCTTTTCAAGTGGTGGAACTTGCACTATTGCTGACTGACTAAATACTTTTTTGCCCCACTGTATATATATATATATATATATATATATATATATATATATATAAAGTAAATGCCCCCCCAAAGAGAATTACTGTGAGTCTAACGCAACCATCAGCCACCCAGGGAGCTCGCTACCTCCAGCTGGGGGCATATCACAGAAATCAGATCCTGGACCGGCATCCTGGTCTCCTGCCAGAGCCGCGCTACTTCCCTGGTCCCCTCGGAGAGAGAATAAAAGCCAGACCACAGGGATATAATGGGAAAAGGAGTTAAAATGCACTTACATAACCTCCACATCTTGAGAATCTGAAACCGCACCAGTATTTTCCACTTCTCTCATATGTTTACTTTCTTTGCAGATTTTTTTTTTTCCTGGACATTTTCTTTTTTCATTGCCCATTAACCATCTCAGCTCCGGAAAGACGACACAACAGAATGGTCGATGACGACGGTATTTTTTACTATTATAGGATGGTTTCTACAGTGTAGCACTTATTGGCTGTTGTTTCCATGACACATTCAAGATAAGTTGACATATAACTTTAGTTTTTTTGTTAGTTCCTCTGTTTTTCCTCCCGGAATGCCAGGGGACAACTGGGTGTTACTATTTCCTTTACACTTTCTGTACTGACCAGTTACTATATGGTTTCCATATTATAGTAATTTATAATAGTTGTCTCTATGACACAGCCAAGATAAAATGAGACATAATTAATCACCAGACTTCCTTTCGTTCCTCCTGGAAATATGTAAATACTGATACTGATAATTGGGTGTTACCATTTTCTCTGTATGTTCTTGTTATTGCAGCATTTTTTCGGCACCAGTGGCATTTATTGATGGTAAGATGGATGGAGTTAAATACATTGCATTTCACTCCATCCATCTTCCCATCAACTCTGACCAGCTTCCCTGTCTCTGCTGAAGAAAAGCCTCCCCACATCATGATGCTGCCACCACCATGTGTGACGGTGAGGATGGTGTTTTCCACCACACATAAGTTTTAGCCCAAAAAAGTTCTACTTTGGTCTCATCTGACCAGAGCACCTTATTTCACATGCCATGGTGGGGACACAGCTAACTTGTGGAAGATGGTGCTCTGGTCAGATGAGACCAAAGTAGAACTTTTTGGGCTAAATGCAAAACTGTTATGTGTGGTTGAAAACTATCACTGCACATCACCCTGAAGACACCATGCCCACCATCACACATGGTGGTGGCAGCAATATGCTGTGGGGAGGCTTTTCTTAAGCAGGGACAGGGAGCCGTGAGACATGCAGGTGCAGAGACTCGAACATATTTTCTGAGCACGCCGAAGATATGCTCAGATAACACCTTATTGCAGCACATTCGCTTATCTCTAGTTTTTACATTATAGGAACTAACAGGTAAAGTTATAGCAACTAACAGCTAACACATATATAAGTTACAGCTTTAATTCCTCGGTTATTCCTCCTGGGAATCTATGAATACAAAGACAACTGTTTGTTTCTTCCCTTGTTCCTACATTTGTTATAATAGTATGTCTACATGGCACAACTATAATAAAGAGGCATCTATGTTAATAATTTAATTTGGTTATTCCTCCTGGAAATGTGTAATTCCATTTTCTAACTGGGTGTTACTTTTCACATGTCAAAATAAAATTTTCGAGATAATGGCTAGGACCGTCAGCACGGAACAGACAGAGAAACAAAGTCCATGGATTAGGGGACCACTGCGGCGCCCCTGTAATTGTTTGACTGTCAATTTTATACATTGCTGACAATTATTAGTCCGAATAAATTTTATATTTAACCGTGTTAATGCGAGAACAGATTATTTGGTGGATGACAATGCCAGATAATTACACAACGCAGCACGTCATAGTACAAGAACCCTGATGGCAGCCAAAAATATCTACAATTAGCTGCTATTGCTGTAAAAATCTATAGATGGATTGATGGAAGCCAAGAAAAAAGAAATAAAAACTACTGGGAAATTTTGCAAATTACCAATAAAATATATACATTGCACTGTAAAAAAAAACAACCGGGAGGGTAAAAGGGAATCTATCCGCAGACTAAACATTGGAGATGCAACACCGCAACGCAACACCTTGATCTTCGTATGTCAAGTAACATATATTGCCATAGCCTTACGATACCTATGTGGCCAAAAATTTTTAATAAGGAGTGGGCAATGTTTTCCAATGTTTTCAGTTGATTCACCGATTTCGACTTTTTTGAAAGTTGCACAATTTTCAAGCAAATGTACTTTAGGCTACGTTCACACTAGCGTTGTGCGACGCTGCGTCGGCGACGCACAACGCACCTAAAAACGCGTGCAAACGCACGCAAAAACGCTGCGTTTTGCGACGCGTGCGTCGTTTTTTGACGAAAATCGGACGCAAGAAAAATGCAACTTGTTGTGTTTTCTTGGTCCGACGCTAGCGTAAAAAAAGACGCACGTGTCGGAAAACGCAACAAGCAAAAACGCATGCGTCCCCCATGTTAAACATAGGGGCGCATGACGCGTGCGTCGCCGCTGCGTCGCCCGACGCTAGCGCAACGCACACTAGCCGAACGCTAGTGTGAACGTAGCCTTAGTCCACACTGGTGTGACCTTACATGCGCCAGACAATTTTTGTGTCATTTTTTGACATTTTAGGGGTACAATTGCGTTTTTTTTTGTTGCAAAAAAGCTTCAAGACAAAAATTAAAAGCATTGTTTTATTTTACGCAGAATTCATGAACTGTGAGCGCCATCGTGAAAAAAAAGTGAAGGAATACCGCAAGACAACAAAAAGAAAAGTGACATTCCAAAAAAAGAGAAAAAACGCGAATGATTTATAGGGTCCGATGTGTTTTTCTATTTTAATCCCTTCCCGACCCTCAAAAGTATTGATTTGTTTATCTCTACTCAGCATCTCTGCATGTAAATAAGTGGCCAAGTGTCCAGTGAGCGTTCATCTACCAGCAAAGTGTCCTGACATTGGGCTTACACCCCCTACCTAGCTTTTTCCCCCAGCTTCCAGACTCCAACATCGCAGGACAACTTCTCAAAATCTCGCGCATGCGCTGTGCAGCAGGATGCAACGCCTGCGCAACATGTTTCCCTCTCTTGGGCTTCAGTAACATAACGCGTCAGTCTCGTGAAGGGGTTTTGGAGTTTTGCATAAGAACAACATACTCGTAATATACTCATATAGTAGAGAGTGATTGTTCGAATCCCTGTATGTTCACCACATCTAAGAACTATTATACAAATCCCAGTAGTGAAGGTCAGCACATTATATACGGAAATAATAGATGCCACCAGCATAAACATATAATAAATATATATTGTAAATAGATAGTAAGACATAAATGGGTTGGGATGGATAAACCCTTTCACAATATTACAAAGCCAACCCCCTCCCCTCTCGAGCCATAGACGTATCATCCACTCATTTACTCAGCGGTGAACTCAGATCTTGGGTTTGACCTGACTCCATTGAAATTCAAGATGCTGTTGAGCGAATCAATACAATTATGCACCAAGCTCACAATCAGCGGCGGGAGGACCCGTACACGATCCTCAGATGACCTTGACAAATATTCCAAATCAATATGGGTTACAAAAATTGAGGATATACATGTGAAAAGCTGAGACCGAAGCACGGCATATGGATTTTTTCACAGGTTCATTCATAGAGAAGACAAGGCAGCTCCAGCTGCGTCGCGGGCACAGTGTACAATTTTCCCAAGTTGCAGCAAAGCGCAGTGTATTTGCAACCATCCTGGAAAATTATGTCAAAAATGCACCAAAAGCTGCAATGTATTAATGGCTTCTACTGTACAATTAATACTTTGGTGCCTGAAAATAACCAGGAGCTGGATTCGGCAATCACCGTTAGACCTGTAAGGATGGAAGCGTCATTCTGGGATGTCCCTTGGAAAAGGCTTATGGAGCGCCCGCCTGGGCCTAGGGGATACTTGGAACCGGGTGGGTTCTTAAAGGGGTGATCACGGTGGCAAGGACCCGGTCAGTAGCCCTGGGCGTCCAATAAAAAGGGGAATAAAGTTTATGAGAGTGTTTGTGACGCCACCTGTGGTATTCGGTCAGGAGTGAAAAACGCTGCTTAAAGGGGTCCACTGGGGTGATGGTACTGCAGCTGGGATGGTATGGCTTACCACAGGTGAAGCTAGGTCCCCAGGGCTCCCTGTGTATTGGCAATGATGGTGTGGTGCCGGAAAGAAGTGGAGGACACAAGGTTCCAGTCTCTGTACCTTTTTACTGGTGTAAGGCAGCCACAGTCCAGGGTACCGGATCACAGGTGCTGGTGTGGTCCAGCCGGCTTGAAAGCGATTCAGGAATCCCCCTAGCCAGGTGGGGTTTGAAGCCTTCACCTCTGCGCTGTGATGTAGTCCCCTGCTGCCTTAGGCCTCACATAAGGTCCTCACTTTCTTTCTGTCCCCCTTTAGGTAGGACACAACCCGCATGAGCCTTTTTACAGGGTCTCTCAGATGACACCGGGCTCTCTGTGTTACTGTGCCTTCAGGGGGTTAATGGTGGACAGGAGACTTGAAATCTGCTGTCCGCCGGTTTCTGCTGTGGGGCATGAAATTACCCTCACAACCTCAGTCTTCCTGTGTTGTGAATTCTGTGGCTGAATTCACTCCTGTGGTCACAAGTGGTACTGCAGCTTCTGAGCTTCCTTCCTCAGGTGTTCTGGTGAGCTCGTTAACTGCTTCGTTACTTAACTCCGCCTGATGCTGCTATCCCTGCTCCTTGTCAATGTTCCAGTGTTGGATCTGAGCTTCTCCTGATTGTTCCTGTGACCTGCTGCTCTGTATAGCTAAGTGCTTTTTTGCTATTTTGTTGCTTTTTTTCTGTCCAGCTTGTCTTTTGTTTTGCTGGTAGCTCTGAGAAGCAAAGGGTGTACCGCCGTGCCGTTAGTTCGGCACGGTGGGTCTTTTTTGCCCCCTTTGCGTGGTTTTTGCTTTAGGGTTTTTTGTAGACTGCAAAGTTTGCTTTACTATCCTCGCTCTGTCTAAGATTATCGGGCCCCACTTTGCTGAATCTATTTCATCCCTACGTTTTGTCTTTTCATCTTACTCACAGTCATTATATGTGGGGGGCTGCCTTTTCCTTTGGGGTATTTCTCTGGGGGCAAGTCAGGCCTATTTTTCTATCTTCAGGCTAGCTAGTTTCTTAGGCTGTGCCGAGTTGCATAGGTAGTTGCTAGGCGCAATCCACAGCCGCTATTAGTTGTGTTTAGGATAGGATCAGGTGTGCAGTCTACAGAGTTTCCACGTCTCAGAGCTCGTTCTTTTGTTTTTTGGTATTTGTCAGATCACTGTGTGCGCTCGGATCGCTAGGCACACTGTGTCTCTGGATTGCCTTCATTACACCTTTCATTAGCAGACATAACATCCTGCTACTGGTTTCATGCGCTTAAGCACGGAGGAAGCCCAGTCGCAGCTTCCCTCCAGCTCTTCACTTCGCCTTTGCTCCTTCCTCCTTCACGCTCTCTACAACTTGTTCCATTCCTTTCCTTCCTTTCCAGGAGCTGCAGAATCTCATGTTTGCATGGCCCCACTTTCCTCACAGAGGCTGCAGATGTACATGTCTGCATGGCCCCTCTCTCTTCCTGAGTCTGCTCTACTTTCCCTCCAGCCAGAATATTTATATAGGGAAGCCACCCACAAACTGGATCAGAGCTCCCCCTTCTGGCCTGGAGTAAGATCATGTTGCATGTTTGTGATACCTGTTAAAGGGATCCTTCCTCGCTTCCAAGCATGGCATCACCCTCCCAGTGAGGAAGGCAATACCACTGTAACAACCAGGAATCTGGGGTGTTACACTTATAAAAACCCAACCCACAGATGAGCATGAGTGGGGCTGAAAAGGTCCAAAATGCTGTTAAGTACTGGAGATGAGCAAATCTCCCAAAATTTATTTTCGGCAGAATTGCTCAAATTGGATTGTAGATTCAATTAGTTCTGAAACCAAATTGGTTAGAATCAAATGCCCCGAAAAGACTTTTGTTATGCTCTAAAGTCTCTATAGACCCCAAAGAATAATAAAACAGTGGTCCTATAAGGGGCTAAAAAGTAAAAAAAAACCAAACGATTATACTCAAGTGTCATAGGTTCACCATCACTTGCCCTGCCGCCGCCATTCCAGTTCTCTGCTCACTTCAGATCATTTTTCTCTATGGTCTTCAGTCTTCACTCCTCAAACTTCAGTCATTAGTCTTCATTCTTCAGTCGAAATCATATGGTGCAGACTAGACCTTACATGGTCAGATGTTGTGCAGCGCACATCAATAATTACATGAGGTCTGTACAGCGCCGTAAAATCTGGACCGAAGAGAAAAGAGTGAAGAGTAAGAAAAAAAATGATCCGAAGACTGGACGGTGAACTGTGGTGGCAGAACAGATGGAGGACGGGTGTAGGACAGGTTAGTAAAATCCAGGCTCTATAAAGGATCAAGGAAAATGGCGGCCTGTTTGATTGATGAAAACGGAAGAAAAATTTGGAATCTGGCAATTCTGAGTTTTCAGGAAATTGGTGATGAATTTGATTACCGTAACTACAAATCGATTCGCTCGTCTCTACAAGCTTCATTAATTCCGTGGCCAAACAGAAACCCTTTGCAGTTCTATTAATTATAAATACAGCAGTCACTTAATTGTAAAAAACAGCCATTAGCCACAAGAATTCTCCGCGAAGCCCAGGTCTACCATTTTTTTTCGCGAGCCCTGACGATCCAGCTTCACCCATAGGACATTATCCATTGGTTTTGTGCTGTCTGAAGCGTTCCTCGCGCAGGAATTCAGCGTAATTGCCATGTTGATTGCAAAGCGTTAATTATTTCCAGCGTGATTGTGTCTAATCATATCTATAGCTCGGAAATAAAGGATTGAAGTATTGCAGCCTACTGAGCGCAAGTGCAAAAGTTCTGGATTTAACCGCCAGCATGACACTAAAGATGATGATTACCCATTCATTTCAAGAGAAATCCTAAAAAAAGGAAAAACAGATCCACCAGGTGCTGCTATCACCTGTTTCCAGAAGGTAATAGGTATCCTGTGCAGAAGGCGACTGTATGAGATTAGAAAAACGTGGCTGCTTCTTTCCAGGAACAGCGCCACTCCTATCCATGGGTTGTGTCTGGTATTACACTCAAACTCATTCAAAGTAGAGAAACATCAACATTTCTGAGGACCTGAAGATGACTATCGATCCATGGAGGGCGATCACTCTAGGCTACTACACCTGTTCCTAGGACAGAGCCTGTACATACATTTGCAATCAAAATTTTTCAACCCCTCATTGCAAATTAGGTTTATTAGTAAAATGTACAAACTTTTGGCAATAAAAACAGCTCAACACAACTAATATCACAAGTGGTTTGTCCAAAATCAGAACAAAATATCTTTTTCAGTGACTCCTGCAGTCTCACAATTATTCACCCCTCCATGACAAGGGTCTTTAGTATTAAGCAGAACCCCTCTGACTGTTATGACCTGCTGCCCCTCTAGCTGTTATGACTTGCTATATACATGATGCATAGCTAGGCTAGACAGCTGCTTCTTACAATGTTCCTGAGTAATCTTAGTCCATTGCCTATGGTTAATGGCCTCCAGGTCAGTAATACTCTTGGGTATGCGTCCTGCACCAAAATCTTTAAATTTCACCAAAGATTTTCTAAGGGGTTGAAGTCAGACGACTGACAGCCAAACCTTGGTGGATTCAGAGGTTGGTTGGATATTTGTCCTGTTAGAAGGTCTAATGACGTCAAAGCTTCAACTTCCTCACAATAGATATGATGTTTTCTAAAAAGATTTTCTGACACTTGATTGAATCCATCTTGGCTTTCACATGTTGCAGGTTTCCAGTTCTTGTGGAAACAAAGCAGCCTTACAGCATCACTGAGCCACCACCATGCTTCACTGTAGGCATTATCGAGTCACCACCATGCTTCACTATAGGCAGTGTGTTCTTTTCAGATTATGCTTCATTCCTCCTCTTCCAGACTTTCCTCCATTTACTTTTATTGCTCCACAGAACACAATATGAAAACTTATGTGGCTTATAAGTCTTGAAGTAAGGACATGGAGACCTTTAGCATTTACCCTGAGTGCTGCTGGCATTTTACAATCACTCATGGGTTTTAGACCACCTGCTGTTAGGGCTAGCGGAATGCACCGAGTAAATAGAGATGTTTTTATTGATATTGGTGCGTTCGCAGCCCGGGGTCCACCGTTCAGGAGTACCTTCTGCTAGCAAACGGCGGCACTATATGGCGGTATGGACTAACTCAGTTAATTCACCGAGTAGCCGTGAAAGAAAAGCACTGTGCCTTGTTAGACTCCACAGAGGCACAGGCTAACTGCCCAAACAGAGAGCAGTCGGTGGTCACGCATGCACACAAAACTCCTAGCCAGAGGTGCCTGCATTCTAGGGGCTTATTTCAGCCAGGTCCCTGAATACATTCAAACACAAACTCCTTGCCGGAGGTGCCAGCATTCTAGGGGCTTATTTTAGCCGGGTCCCTGAACACACTCTCACGTGACCACACTGGCGCAAAGCACATAACAAAAGACAATACTAGCGCATGGCCGTGCGGCCATGTGAGCCTTAAATAGTTGCAGCACGTATAGGACCTTCCTAGAAGGACCAATGAGAGGCTGCCACAGAGCGTGAGCACCTACAGGACCTTCCTGAAGGACCAATGGCCTTAGCTGCAGTATCTAATCATGTGACCCTCGATCTCCACTGAGAGATCTTACTCTGGGCATGCTCAGAACGTCAAAAGCAGGACTTAGTCCCAGAAGCGTCTGCTCGCCGCTGCCCAGCACTGACTTCAATGGCAGAAGCAGGAAATGCAGCAGTAACTCTTTGCACAGAGTCAGACTGAGCGAGACGCTGGGACTGACGTCTCCGCTGAGCAGGCTCCACTGCGGCAGGAGAAGAATGGGAGACCACAGTGGAGATGGCCTGAGATTCCCCCTGTGCAGAGGCAGGAACTCGACCCCTAACACCAACCTTCTCAGGAATCTGGTGACAGCCAGTGACAGCGTCTGCATTCTGCCACGTCGAAGTTGTGTGCCAGTGTTTTTACAACTTTGAACTTGTGAACATGGCTTGCAACTACTGTATATCTAGTTACATTTGATGTTTATATATCTTTTTGTATTTTTTCCTTGATTGTGCATGCCAATGATATCTTCTAATAATGTTTTGGACCACTCTCTTGACTTAATAGTCATGTTACAAATATGCAATCACCTGTCTCAGTCAATAAGAACCCAGCCAGGCCGGGTATTTGATGTGTTCTATCTCAATCACAACCTGATAAAACTAATGAACCTCTTGATTATTATATTAGTGGTGCATGAGACATCACCAGATTTATGAATCTGTGCTCTTATGATGGAACCTATTCTGGGGGGGGGGAGGGGGATGGAGAATAATTCTGGGGACTGCTGGAGTCAGTAAAATTGGCAGTTGGTGATGAAGTTGGAGAAACCACTTGTTATATTAGTTGTCTTAAGTTATTGAAATTATTCTTATTTCATTGGTTTAGCGTAAGAAGCAGAAAGTTTGCAAATTTTGCTGATAAAACTAATTTGCAATGAAAGATGACTAATTCTGATTACAAACAGCATGTAGATAACAAAAATGGAAGACTCGGACTCCCATTAATGCTGACTACAGTGGTCTTCAGAGAGCTAAGGGAAGTGAACCACCTGCCTTCTGTGGTACGTAAAAGTGAATTTATGGTCATGTGTGAACAATTAGGATTCAACTATGTGACACAGCTAAAGATAGGGAATGTGCCTGGGTTTCCACCAATCGGTTGGACCTGCTGGATGTCTTCTCCAACATAGGGAATGTACCTGGGCTTCCACCAGTCAGCTGGACCTGCTGGCTGTCTTTGCCACGATGGGGAATGTGCATGGGCTTCCACCAGTCAGTTGGACCTGTTGGATGTCTTCACCACCAGAGGAATATGCCTGGGCTTCCACCAGTCAGTAGGACCTGCTGGATGTTTCACCACCATAGGGAATGTTTCTGGGCTTCCACTAGTCAGTTAGACCTGCTGGATGTCTTCTCCACCATAGGGAATGTTTCTGGGCTTACACCAATCGGTTGGACCTGCTGGATGTCTTCTCCACCATAGAGAACGTGCCTGGGCTTCCACCAGTCAGTTGGACCTGTTGGATGTCTTCACCACCAGAGGAATATGCCTGGGCTTCCACCAGTCAGTAGGACCTGCTGGATGTTTCACCACCATAGGGAATGTTTCTGGGCTTCCACTAGTCAGTTGGACCTGCTGGATGTTTCACCACCATAGGGAATGTTTCTGGGCTTCCACTAGTCAGTTGGACCTGCTGGATGTCTTCTCCACCATAGGGAATGTTTCTGGGCTTATACCAATCGGTTGGACCTGCTGGATGTCTTCTCCACCATAGAGAATGTGCCTGGGCTTCCACCAGTCAGTTGGACCTGCTGGATGTCTTCGCCACCATAGGGAATATGCCTGGGTACCATGAATCTTTTTGCTGTGTCAACCGGTCCTGCTGAAATCCACATGTTTGGACAAACTAAATCTAATGTGCACAATGGTCCTTTGCAATCTCTACAGATGACTGAGGCTGTCACCTTTCTGCCATCTTAGATACCCAATATGATACAAATGTTGTGTCCGCGTAGATGGATCAGAACATGGATGCCGCTATAAACCTGCAGGGCCTTCATGCTGAGTTACTGAGATGGCGGATTACACATGAAGCTTCTCTGCTATCGCACCATTTTATCACCTTCTAGCTGCTAATCTCCCGACGTTGTTGCTGGGGGATAATGATTCCTCTCCCGCTTCTCATTACTTTACAAGGTGGTAAGAGATGAGCGCCTCTCACAAAATTCCTTGATACGGTCAGAATTATATTGTTCCAAACTGAAAGAGCCACGAATGCCGAGAAAAAAAAGTTTATTACGCTCTGAAGTTTCTCCAGCCCCACGATGAGCTTTTGGTGCTTACTTCACGGAGTGTCTTAAAGTTCTGGAGACGTGGATGGGATTTATAGCGTAAACTGACCTGCAACATGTCACTTTCTCCTATTTTTATGTGCAGATTCTCCCCATAGGATTGCATTAGATGCAGAAACTCCGTTGGTAAAAAAAAATGGCGGCTTTATTTAAAATATGACACGCCAACCAGAGAAAAAAGCCACTGTGTCAAAAGTGAGATAAAAAGACAATAAAAAAGTAACCTAATAGGTGCATGAAATCCGCAACATCAAAAACTCATCGTGGGAACGTAGCCTAAAGCATATTAAATGGAGGGTCGGGAAAGGGTTAAGATAAAAACACAATACACTCACCGGTCCTTATGATGCATCCACAGCTCCCTGGTCCTCCCCGGGTGAGTTTAAAAAAAAATTATTTTCAACACCTTCCCAACCCTCTAAATAATCTAGCAAAATGGCTGCATCAAAGCCCCAAAATGTAAAATTCCCCAGAATGTAATGTGTTACAGATCGAATCGCTCAACTCTAGCGGCGACGGTGCCAAACAATTCATTCTAATAACCATATTATTTTTTTTATTTCTAGGCCCCTTTTATTTGTAGGCCCCTTAAAAAATAGTGAGGAAAGAATGGTTGTAGATGACGAGGAAAAAGCTAACATATTAAACACCTTCTTCTCCACGGTATTCACGGTGGAAAATGAAATGCTAGGTGAAATCCCAAGAAACAATGAAAACCCTATATTAAGGGTCACCAATCTAACCCAAGAAGAGGTGCGAAACCGGCTAAATAAGATTAAAATAGATAAATCTCCGGGTCCGGATGGCATACACCCACGAGTACTAAGAGAACTAAGTAATGTAATAGATAAACCATTATTTCTTATTTTTAGGGACTCTATAGCGACAGGGTCTGTTCCGCAGGACTGGCGCATAGCAAATGTGGTGCCAATATTCAAAAAGGGCTCTAAAAGTGAACCTGGAAATTATAGGCCAGTAAGTCTAACCTCTATTGTTGGTAAAATATTTGAAGGGTTTCTGAGGGATGTTATTCTGGATTATCTCAATGAGAATAACTGTTTAACTCCATATCAGCATGGGTTTATGAGAAATCGCTCCTGTCAAACCAATCTAATCAGTTTTTATGAAGAGTTAAGCTATAGGCTGGACCACGGTGAGTCATTGGACGTGGTATATCTCGATTTTTCCAAAGCGTTTGATACCGTGCCGCACAAGAGGTTGGTACACAAAATGAGAATGCTTGGTCTGGGGGAAAATGTGTGTAAATGGGTTAGTAACTGGCTTAGTGATAGAAAGCAGAGGGTGGTTATAAATGGTATAGTCTCTAACTGGGTTGCTGTGACCAGTGGGGTACCGCAGGGGTCAGTATTGGGACCTGTTCTCTTCAACATATTCATTAATGATCTGGTAGAAGGTTTACACAGTAAAATATCGATATTTGCAGATGATACAAAACTATGTAAAGCAGTTAATACAAGAGAAGATAGTATTCTGCTACAGATCGATCTGGATAAGTTGGAAACTTGGGCTGAAAGGTGGCAGATGAGGTTTAACAATGATAAATGTAAGGTTATACACATGGGAAGAGGGAATCAATATCACCATTACACACTGAACGGGAAACCACTGGGTAAATCTGACAGGGAGAAGGACTTGGTGATCCTAGTTAATGATAAACTTACCTGGAGCAGCCAGTGCCAGGCAGCAGCTGCCAAGGCAAACAGGATCATGGGGTGCATTAAAAGAGGTCTGGATACACATGATGAGAGCATTATACTGCCTCTGTACAAACCCCTAGTTAGACCGCACATGGAGTACTGTGTCCAGTTTTGGGCACCGGTGCTCAGGAAGGATATAATGGAACTAGAGAGAGTACAAAGGAGGGCAACAAAATTAATAAAGGGGATGGGAGAACTACAATACCCAGATAGATTAGCGAAATTAGGATTATTTAGTCTAGAAAAAAGACGACTGAGGGGCGATCTAATAACCATGTATAAGTATATAAGGGGACAATACAAATATCTCGCTGAGGATCTGTTTATACCAAGGAAGGTGACGGGCACAAGGGGGCATTCTTTGCGTCTGGAGGAGAGAAGGTTTTTCCACCAACATAGAAGAGGATTCTTTACTGTTAGGGCAGTGAGAATCTGGAATTGCTTGCCTGAGGAGGTGGTGATGGCGAACTCAGTCGAGGGGTTCAAGAGAGGCCTGGATGTCTTCCTGGAGCAGAACAATATTGTATCATACAATTATTAGGTTCTGTAGAAGAACGTAGATCGGGGGATTTATTATGATGGAATATAGGCTGAACTGGATGGACAAATGTCTTTTTTCGGCCTTACTAACTATGTTACTATGTTACTGTGATCGTAAATGGTGATCTGCATAAACCACAGCCATGTCAAATAATTATATGTAGGTTACTATAACGGTACAGTCAGATGGCAGAATAAATCGGAGTGAGATCGGAATTCGGCGCACGGACCACAGTGCATAGAAATATTTAAGCCACCATGCTTGTGTCAGGAAAGATGCAGGCTAATCTGTGCACTGCGTTCTGATCACGATCCGATTCATATGGCCATCTGACTGCTCCCTGGTGCCAATTATAGGGCCCCCTAGATAGCATCAGCCAGGACCCCATATCGGTGTCAGGCGCAGTGTCCATAGAATAGCGCCAGTATGGTGTCAGGGCGCACCAGCCATAGTGGCCCCTCACAAAGTGCCACCCATGACCGTATCTGTCACAGTGTCCATAGAATAGCGCCAGTACGGTGTCAGGGCGCACCAGCCATAGTGGCCCCTCACAAAGTGCCACCCATGACCGTATCTGTCACAGTGTCCATAGAATAGCGCCAGTACGGTGTCAGGGCGCACCAGCCATAGTGGCCCCTCACAAAGTGCCACCCATGACCGTATCTGTCACAGTGTCCATAGAATAGCGCCAGTACGGTGTCAGGGTGCACCAGCCATAGTGACCCTCCCATAGTGCCACCCATGACAGTATCTGTCACAGTGTCCATAGGATAGCGCCAGTACGGTGTCAGTGTGCACCAGCCATAGTGACCCTCCCATAGTGCCACCCATGACAGTATCTGTCACAGTGTCCATAGAATAGTGCCAGTACGGTGTCATGGTGCACCAGCCATAGTGACCCTCACATAGTGCCACCCATGACAGTATCTGTCACAGTGTCCTTAGAATAGCTCCAATACGATGTCACGGTGCACCAGCCATAGTGACCCTCCCATAGTGCCGCCCATGACAGTATTTGTCACAGTGTCCATAGAATAGCGCCAGTACGGTGTCAGGGTGCACCAGCCATAGTGACCCTTCCATAGTGCCGCCCATGACAGTGACAGTCACACTGACAGCGTCCCAATCAATTTACTTTTACATTTGCAAAATCTACAACAACCTACAAACCCCATTCATACAAAATACAAGCGGATCAAGGTATCACTGCTGTGCTTTTCTGTAATTGACCATTACTTCTACAGTAATACATTTGTATTCGGCTTGTTTGTACATTTTTTACTTATTACATTTTGGGAGGGTAAATCAATATTTGCTATGATTTTTTTATATATATTTTTATATGTAACTTTCTGTTGGGCGTTGGCGGATTATCTGAGCGATATCGGAACACTGACGCCCTGTGATCAACCCGCGCCAACGAAATGACAGAACAGCCTCTGCTGCCATCTAGTGTATATTTGGTAGAATGCATCTACTAATGATATCATCCAAAACTTTACTGAAATGATTGGTATAAAATATAATTTATAGACTGGATTATATTTTATGTAGATTAGTAATAGACTAAAGCGCTAATGACAGTAAGTGACAGTCTGATTAACACAATAATACATATTATACGATGCAAACATCGATTACTTATATTATACTGTACAAATAATTCATCTTTACTCCACCAGACACAAGATGTTTCCACTATCCCCAAAGCTAAGACATATTATAAGTGTTCTTTGACTTCCTTAACAAACACCTCCGACTTCTTTGTAGAAAGCAATAATCAAACTTCTGTCTCCCATCTTGATTAACTCCTTTGTAACTGTAGTTTTCCTTTCTTTGCACTTTTGCATTTTTCTCACCTTATTTCCTAAAGTCACTTTTTTTTTCTTCCATCGACAGGTATAAGAGGACTTGTTTTTTTTGGCTAAATCAGATGCATCCAAGTGGGATCAAAGTGAGAAAACAAACAAAAAATACTCCATAAATCCACTATTGGTTTTCCGGTTGTCTGATTCTACAGGTCAGTGCAATAACATTGATACCAAATTTGTATGTGTATATATATATATATATTAATATTGCTGCAATGGTTAAAGAATTCAGAAATGTATAAAAAACTTTTTCGTTTGTGTCACCATTTTCTGGGACCCGTAACTTTATTTTTCCTTCGATGGTGCTGTGTGAGGGCTGTTTTTTTGCACACTGAGCTCTGATGTTTTTATGGATACAATTTTGAAACACAATTTACATTTTAATCACTTTTTATTGCATTTTTAGGGGAAAGTGCAGCAACTAATAAACCACAAATATGGTGTTTTGATTTTACTTTTGGCGTTTTGATCTGCAGTAGCAAATTAATCCCCCGTCCCAATTTCTTTATTTTTAAACAGGGAAAAAGGGATAATTTAAACTTTACAGTTTTTTTTAATAACTTATTTTTTAATAATTTTTTTTTGTCACCTTCATCCCCCAGGGGACATTAACCTGCAATCATTGAACCTTGATTTGTTAATGACAGTATTTGGTTAAATCGACATCTTCCTATGAAGCTCAGCTACAGCATAAACTTCATTGCAAGACAAACATGGCTGCAAAGGGGGCCTGCAGCAAGAAGAAACACATGGTGATTAATCGGGAACTCGCATTTTCATCATGGCGGATGGGCGCCAGTCATCTCACCATTTGAATGACGATGGTAGTGATTAACAGCAGCAGGTAAATGGTTAAACAGCAGTGATAGGAGCTAGGGCAGGTCGCTGCTGGCTGTGTAGCACAGCTGTAATGTGTTCGGTTTGGATGGGGCTCAGCTTCTGAGCCTCCTTGATGCAAGCGCACCATGACTGTGTAGGACAGTTATGTATTACAGTATATAGGTCCTTTCAAACTGTGAGCTACTACTCGAAGACCCATTAAGACCTCCTTCACACGTTCTGATTTTACTGGTACTGGAAAAACCAAGATCGGTGTTATCCTGGTTGCGTGTCAGTGTCAGGAGGCTGATGAAGAAACGAAACGTGCGTTGGGGTGGCGGTGATGTTACGCTTTATACATTATCGCCTAACCAGCTACAGTAAGGGATAAAGTATATCCCATCGGATGGGCAAATAATAGTAGTCCCTACTCTTAATAGAGTAGTCCCTACTCTTTGGTTATTGTGATTGCATAAAAACTGTTTTTATCAGGCAAATGCTTTTCGAGCTTGTTCCTGCTCTTTTTGTTGTGTACTAGAGATTCAAGTTTTGCCGTATTCATATTGTATTTATGGGTATTTTACTGTAGTTATTATTAATATGGCCTTGTCTGTAGTTTACATAGCAAAATCCAGCTGACAGGTTCTCTCTAAGGCCAGCCCATTCTGGGGAGGAGGTTAGTGAATCTCTGGTTAGTGTGAGGAACAGGAAATAGTGTTCAGTTGGAAAGTGAGAAGTGACAGCAGTAGTCGCAGGCAATAGGCTGCTAGGGACAATGTGGGCTTAATACAGTGGATTGCAAAAGAACCCTTCCATGTGAATCCGTCCGCCAGCCTCGAGATGTACGTCGGGGGCTTGGGCGCACTCAGTCTGTGAAGTTACAGGGAAAGATGGACTCAAACGGTAAAAGGTGGGAGGTGTTGCAATCCGGGTGCACTGCTAGTGGTGGAGAAGTTAGCAGGAGGGACACTCTGCCCAAACTAAGAACAAGGGCTGAAGTTGTGTCATATACTTGTGGGGAAGATGACAACCCGTTGGGCATTATCCTTTATGCCTGTTTGTAAGGACTGCCAGTTGTCAAGTAAAAGTTTGATTGTTTTGATGAACCCTGTGTGCCCTGGATTGATTGCTGCCAAGGTTTCAGAAGAGGAAAACCTGGATTTAATGGAGGTTTGCTGGCCAGAAGTAGGTGTGATGCACCCCACACACAGCAGCACATCGGGACGAGGACACATGTTGTTTGCAGAGTGCCAGAGCGAGTGGGAGCAGCAGCTCACCCACGAGTACAACGCTTGGTCACTTTACACATTGGCAATCAGGGTATTGGTGCTTGACTAGTGGCGTACCGCAAATGGTGGCAGACCACATGGCCGCTATGAGGCCAGAGACTTGGGAGGAGTGCCCTATGCCAGCGTTGGAGCCTGGCCCCCATTTCCGGCATCGTACTGTCAACTGTATAGGCATCCTGGTCCTGGATGTTGATTCGGTTGAAAAAAAATGGGAGAAGGAACATTCAGTTGATGCTCCCTCTCCCATCGTTGCCCCTCTGCTTATGAGCTCTGTGACATCTCAGAGCAGAGGGCACGATGACGACACTAGAAGCAGTGTAGAGGGTCAGAATGCGTGCTGCAGAGACCGCAGCAGTGGGGAACAGGGAGAGATGAGTATTTATTTTTAATATGGGTAACATACAGTATACTGTATGTAGGGCTATACCGGGCCCATAATAATGTATGGAGGGAGGACTATATGGGTCCGAAAATACTGCATGGAGAACTTTCTAAGTTTATCACATAATGTTTACAAATGTTCTACGTGTCCTCCTTTTGTCACACGACACACATCTATGCGGTAATCCAGTTCGACCCAAACACGCTGCAGCATATCCCCGTCGATGGTCATTAGAGTGGCGGTAATGCGATCCCGGAGTTCATCCAGTGTTGCTGGCAAAAATGGCACGTAAACAGCGTCTTTGACGCACCTGTAAAGTGCTGTAGAGCGGTAGTCGTAACCGAGCTGCTATCCAGTTGCACTTTATAGACAATCAGCAGTGGCGTAACTACCATGGTCGCAGCAGTCGCCACTGCGACCGGGCCCGGGGGAAGTCAGGGGCCCCGGCAGGTCAGATGCACGCCGACACCAGCAAAAAGTTAAAAACTGTTGCCGTGCAGGTGATTCCTCCCGCACGGCAACAGACAGACCGGCCCTCCACCTGACCTGCCGGGCGCACACATCAGATCAGCAGCCGACGCCTGATCTGAAAGGAAGAGCTGAAGATCCTGTGGTGACGTCATCACTATCATAGGGCTTTCACCATTTATCAGCTCCGCCTCCTGATCACATGACGATGACGTCACCACAGGTCCTTCAGCTCTCAGCAGCTCAGTCCTGGTTGTGTGCAGCTCGTGTTCTCTGGTATCAACCAGCAGCAGATTTCCGGTTCCTGCTGTTCTGGTGAGATGTGGAGACAGGGGCAGAATGTGGAGACGGATGGGGCAGAATGTGGAGACGGATGGGGCAGAATGTGGAGACGGATGGGGCAGAATGGGGAGACGGATGGGGCAGAATGCGGAGACGGATGGGGCAGAATGCGGAGACGGATGGGGCAGAATGCGGAGACGGATGGGGCAGAATGCGGAGACGGATGGGGCAGAATGCGGAGACGGATGGGGCAGAATGCGGAGACGGATGGGGCAGAATGGGGAGACGGATGGGGCAGAATGGGGAGACGGATGGGGCAGAATGCGGAGACGGATGGGGCAGAATGCGGAGACGGATGGGGCAGAATGCGGAGTCGGATGGGGCAGAGTGCGGAGTCGGATGGGGCAGAGTGAGGAGTCGGATGGGGCAGAGTGAGGAGTCGGATGGGGCAGAGTGAGGAGTCGGATGGGGCAGAGTTAGGAGTCGGATGGGGCAGAGTGAGGAGTCGGATGGGGCAGAGTGAGGAGTCGGATGGGGCAGAGTGAGGAGTCGGATGGGGCAGAGTGAGGAGTCGGATGGGGCAGAGTGAGGAGTCTGATGGGGCAGAGTGCGGAGTCTGATGGGGCAGAGTGCGGAGTCTGATGGGGCAGAGTGCGGAGTCTGATGGGGCAGAGTGCGGAGTCTGATGGGGCAGAGTGCGGAGTCTGATGGGGCAGAGTGCGGAGTCAGATGGGGCAGAGTGTGGAGTCGGATGGGGCAGGAGCATGGGCAGGATGTGGATTTGGGTGAAAAATATTTTGGCGGGGGGGGCCCCATTTGAAAGTTCGCACCGGGGCCCATAACTTTGTAGTTACGCCACTGACAATCAGTGTCCCAGTCCTAGTGTGCTGTAGGGTGTGGGGTGCATCACACTCACTTGTAACATGTGGGACACCAGGATCTTTGTAGCAATCAAATGTTTATTAAACATTACATTAGATACACGTTACTTCATATATATACTTCACAATGGTAATCACATAGTGCGTCTGTTGCCCTCAGGGGTCAGGAACAGGGTAAGACAGTCCACATCCCTTCATTTCCCCACTCTTTAAACATGGTCATCCTCAACCATTCTGGGACCTGGAAGACAACACACAGCATGCCACAATAACATAAAACATTTAAATTAGGAGTCTCCTCTCTTCTGGGGTATAGGTGTCCATTGCCATTGAGTGCACTGACCCCAAAACCCAAGAGCACAAGTTTCTGGACCCCTAGGCCAATAAAAAAACCACCCAACAGTCCTTGAGCGCATACAACATCCTTCTCCTGCATGAAACTTTAAAGTTAGCCATCCTCTCGGTCAGAACCGCAGACCAACGTCCATCCAAGTTCATGTTCCAGAAAACAATGGCCCTTAGGTCCACACATTAACCGTTGCCTGACAGTCCATGGGCATAGTCTAGTCCCTTCATGGGTCAGCTTCACCCTGGTCTCACCAGCTTGGACACCCGTTGGCCAACACACAGCAACAGCTCCAGTAGTTCTGGAGCACAATCCATACAGTCAATCATCTGTCTTTTTTAAACAAGTGTGCAATTAACACAGTCCTGACCTGGCTCGATGCTCAGGTTGTCGGTCTCCTTTTCTCCCCTCCCCCTTTTGTGATCAACAGTCCCTTCCAGTTACACTGTCCATAGGTACAGAAAAGAGTTTCTGGCTCTTTAAGAGTCCACAATCCCACAATCTAGCAGAGAGATACACAATGTGCGGAAAACAAACTTGGGCACAAAAACTCTTTGACCGCCCTTGCCAGGATCTGGGGATTCCGGACACAATTTAGGGCTCCCTGCCCTCAGGAATGCGGAACAGTTTCTTCTGATTGGCTCTTCAATGCAACAAGCGCAACTATGCCTTTTCCTTTTCACTTATGGCCGCATTACACCAGGGTGTCTGTTGCTTTAGCCTTCCCAACATAGGTCATTGAGTGAGGGCCCTGGGAAACGGTGGCCAGATCACTGGCTGCCTGAGTCTTGGCTGGACCCCAGGTACTGGTGGAGGAGGACACGCTGCTGGACCCCAATTCCCCGTTATGCTTTCAGGATGGATCATTGGTGCCAGAAAGTGCAGGGCTAGGGGGTGTTGAAGCCCTGGCTGCGGGCTCCACTGGTCACTGGGGGCTCGCCTTCTCCGGGCCGCATTCCCTCAGCAGGAGGGATCACGTTCACCGCAACCACATACCACTCTCGTGGTCTGTCCTGCTTGATGAAAATAAAGAGATCCCCTGTGCACAGCACATAGGGCCCATGCAAGAAGTACCCGGCGTTCACATAAACTTTATTTCCAGTGACTGCCTCTTGGATGAACCTATAGCCCTTCCTGGAATCATAAAGCTGCACTACCCCGGAAGGGAGCTGTAGCTGGAGACTGTACCCATTTTTCCTGCTCTCTCTTTCCCAGGATCACCCGGAACACTCATCGGGCCTTCTCGGGGTCTGGGGCTGGGGTTTACTCCATGTACAGTGGCTTGCAAAAGTATTCACCCACCTTGGCTTTTTACTTATCTTGCTACATAACCTGTGTTTAAATATTTTTGTAATCTGTTTTGTGTGTGAAGCATCAGCACTAAATGGTCTAAGTTGTTGAAGTGAAGTGAGAAAATAGGCATAAATTACATTTATGAGATCAAATAACTAAAAATTGGCATGTGTATATGTATTCACCCCTAAAGCCCCTAAAACATTCTGGTGCAAGCAATTACCTTCATAAGTCACATGCTTAGTGAAAAGAAGCCCATCTGTGTGCAATCTACATGTGACATGTCTGTCAGTATATGCACACCTTTTCTAGGAGACCACAGAGGCTGCAACATCATTAAGCAAGAGGCACCATTAACCAAACACCACCATGAAGACCAAGGAGATCTCCAAACAAGTCAAGGACAAAGTTGTTGAGAAGAACAAGTCAGGGTTTGGTTATAAAAAATATATCCCTATCTCTGATGATCCCCTGCAGCACCATCAAATCCATTATCATCAAATGGAAAGATCATGGGACCATGGGACATTAATCAAATAGGCAGCACAGAGACCACAGAGTACCCTAAAGGAGCTGCAGAGTTCCCAAGCAGAGCGTGGAGTATCTGTCCATACGACCACAATAGGAAAAGAAAAAAAAAATTAAATACACACAAAAATTGTAAACTTCATTTTGAGTTTGAAATGTGGGAGACTCCCTAGATATAGGGCCGGCCGTAAAGCAGAGCACAGCGGTGACATCACCGCTGTGCTTTACGGCCGGCGCTCACAGTCAGTGCGGGAAGCTGACGGCGGGGGACGCGGCAGACACCGGAATGTAAGTATGTAGTGTTTTTTTTTTTACATTTACAATGGTAACCAGGGTAAATATCGGGTTACTAAGCGCGGCCCTGCGCTTAGTAACCCGATGTTTACCCTGGTTACCAGTGAAGACATCGCTGGATTGGTGTCACACACGCTGATTCAGCGATGTCAGCGGGTGATCCAGCGACAAAATAAAGTTCTGGACTTCTAGCTCCGACCAGCGATGTCACAGCAGGATCCTGATCGCTGCTGCGTGTCAAACTCAATGATATCGCTATCCAGGACGCTGCAACGTCACGGATCGCTATCGTTGTTAAGTTGTTCAGTGTGAAGGTACCTTAAGTGTTTACAAGGGTCCCTTAGTCTGTTTCAGTAGTTCCACAATCATGGGGAAGACTGCTGACCTGACAGATGTCCAGAAGGCGTCACTGACACACTCCTAGAGCAGGGTAAGCCACAAAAGGTCATTGCTAAAGAAGCCGGCTGTTCACAGAGTGCTGTATACAAGCATATTAATGGAAAGTTGAGTGGAAGGGAAAAGTGTGGTAGAAAAAGGTGCACAAGCAACCGGGATAACTGCAGCCAAGAAAAGGATTGTTAAGAAAAGGCCATTCAGAGATCTGGGGTGGATTAACCCCTTAATGACAGCCAATACGTCTTTTAACTGACCTGACATATAAGAGAATAGCCTCCCCATACAGTTAACAATCCAGCATCTGTCGGCTGTACACTATAGCTGACAACTTGCTGCATCAGCCACGATCAGTGATTGCACCGTCCAAATCTGTTTAACCCCTTAGATGCTGCTGTAAATAGTGACTACATCATTATATATGGTTAACATAATGTGGGGGCTTCCTCTTTATCCCGATTGGTGCCCTCAGATCATGATTGTGTGGTCCTGATATTTGCCATGGCAATTCATGACCAAATAGCGGCCTTAGAGTCTGACGGCTGTAGTAATCTGTTCAGAAGTTAGAGGCATTTAGGTAATAAAAATACAGATTTTCACTTCTTTCATATCTCTTTGCATTAATTCCTGTAAATAACCTGAAGAGTTAATAAACTACCTGACAGCAGTTTTCGATATGTCAGGGGGTGCTGTTTTTAAAATGGTATCACGTTTGGGGGTTTCCCAATATATGAGACCCCTAAAGTCACTTCAAACATGGATAAGTCCCTAAAAAAAATACATTTTTTTAAATTTCCTCGAAAAAATGAAAAATTGCTGCTACATTTTTAAACCTCCAAAAATGCTAACAAAATAAAATAACAGTTTACAAATGATGCTGATGTAAAGCCGACATGTGGGAAATGTTATTTATTAATGGTTTGCTGTGGTATGACCATCTTGATTAAAGGGATAATCATTCAAATTTTGAAAATTGCTAATTTTTTAACATTTTTCTCAAATTTTTGATATTTTTTTTATAAATAAACACAAAACATATTGACCTAAATTTACCATTATCAAAAAGTATAATGTGTCACGAAAAAACAATCTCAAAATCACTGGAATTTGTTGAAGCGTTGCAGAGTTATTACCACATAAAGTGACACTGGTCAGATTTCAAAAATTTGGCTCCGTCACTAAGGGGTTAACAAGGAGTGGACTGCTGCTGGAGTCATTGCTTCAAGAGCCACCACACACAGACGTCTCCAGGAAATGGGCTACAAGTGTCACATTCCTTGTGTCAGCCACTCATGACTAATAGACAATGCCAGAAGAGTGTTACCTGGACCAAGGAGGAAAAGAACTGGACTGTTGCCAGTGGTCCAAGGTGTTGTTTTCAGATCAAAGTAAATTTTGCATTTAATTTGTCCCAGAATTTGGAAGAAGAGTGGAGAGGCCACAATCCAAGCTGCTTGAAGTCTAGTGTGAAGGTTCCACAATCAGTGATGGTTTGGGAGCCATGTCATCTGCTGGTGTAGGTCCACTGTGTTTTATCAAGACCAAAGTCAGCGCAGCCGTCTACCCGGACATTGTAGAGCACTCCATGCTTCCCTCTGCCGACAAGATTTTTGAAGACAGAAATTTCATTCTCCAGCAGGACTTGGCACCTGTCCACACTGCAAAAAGTGCCAATACCTGGTTTACAAACAACAGTATCATTTTTCAAGCTGATGTTATAAAGTATTCTAATTTACTGAGATAATGACATTTGAATTTTCATTGGCTGTAAGCAATAATCATCAACATGAGCAGAAATAATAAACACTTGAAATAGATCACTCTGTTTGTAATGACTCTATATAACATATGAGTTTCACTTCTTGTATTGAATATATGAAATAAATTAACTGTTTGATATTCAAATTTTGTGAGAAGCACCTGTATATACACAGGTCTGCTGCCTGCATGTCCCACCTATACACACAGCTCTGCTGCCTGCATGTCCTGCTACATATATATACAGCTCTGCCGCCTGCATGTCCCACATATATACACAGCTCTGCTCCCTGCATGTCCCTCATATATACACAGCTCTGCTCCCTGCATGTCCCACATATATACACAGCTCTGCTCCCTGCATGTCCCTCATATATACACAGCTCTGCTCCCTGCATGTCCCACATATATACACAGCTCTGCCGCCTGCATGTCCCTCATATATACACAGCTCTGCTCCCTGCATGTCCCTCATATATACACACCTCTGCTCCCTGCATGTCCCACATATATACACAGCTCTGCTCCCTGCATGTCCCACATATATACACAGCTCTGCTCCCTGCATGTCCCTCATATATACACAGCTCTGCTCCCTGCATGTCCCTCATATATACACAGCTCTGCCGCCCGCATGTCCCACATATATACACAGCTCTGCCGCCTGCATGTCCCTCATATATACACAGCTCTGCTCCCTGCATGTCCCACATATATACACAGCTCTGCTCCCTGCATGTCCCACATATATACACAGCTCTGCTCCCTGCATGTCCCTCATATATACACAGCTCTGCTCCCTGCATGTCCCTTATATATACACAGCTCTGCTCCCTGCATGTCCCACATATATACACAGCTCTGCTCCCTGCATGTCCCACATATATACACAGCTCTGCCGCCTGCATGTCCCACATATATACACAGCTCTGCCGCCTGCATGTCCCACATATATACACAGCTCTGCCGCCTGCATGTCCCACCTATACACACAGCTCTGCTGCCTGTATGTCCTGCTACATATATATACAGCTCTGCCGCCTGCATGTCCCACATATATACACAGCTCTGCCGCCTGCATGTCCCACATATATACACAGCTCTGCTCCCTGCATGTCCCTCATATATACACAGCTCTGCTCCCTGCATGTCCCTCATATATACACAGCTCTGCCGCCTGCATGTCCCACATATATACACAGCTCTGCCGCCTGCATGTCCCACCTATATACACAGCTCTGCCGCCTGCATGTCCCACTTATATACACAGCTCTGCCGCCTGCATGTCCCTCATATATACACAGCTCTGCCGCCTGCATGTCCCACATATATACACAGCTCTGCCGCCTGCATGTCCCTCATATATACACAGGTCTGCTGCCTGCATGTCCCACCTATATACACAGCTCTGCCCCCTGCATATCCCACATATATACACAGCTCTGCCGCCTGCATGTCCCTCATATATACACAGCTCTGCCGCCTGCATGTCCCACATATATACACAGCTCTGCCGCCTGCATGTACCACATATATACACAGCTCTGCCGCCTGCATGTCCCTCATATATACACAGCTCTGCCGCCTGCATGTCCCACTTATATACACAGCTCTGCCGCCTGCATGTCCCTCATATATACACAGCTCTGCCGCCTGCATGTCCCACATATATACACAGCTCTGCTCCCTGCATGTCCCACATATATACACAGCTCTGCTGCCTGCATGTCCCTCATATATACACAGCTCTGCTGCCTGCATGTCCTAAATATACAAAGCTCTGCTGCCTGCATGTCCCACATAAGCACAGCTCTGCCGCCTGCATGTCCCTCATATATACACAGCTCTGCCGCCTGCATGTCCCACATATATACACAGCTCTGCCGCCTGCATGTCCCTCATATATACACAGCTCTGCTCCCTGCATGTCCCACATATATACACAGCTCTGCCGCCTGCATGTCCCTCATATATACACAGCTCTGCCGCCTGCATGTCCCACATATATACACAGCTCTGCTCCCTGCATGTCCCACATATATACACAGCTCTGCCGCCTGCATGTCCCTCATATATACACAGCTCTGCCGCCTGCATGTCCCACATATATACACAGCTCTGCTCCCTGCATGTCCCACATATATACACAGCTCTGCTCCCTGCATGTCCCACCTATATACACAGCTCTGCTCCCTGCATGTCCTAAATATACAAAGCTCTGCTGCCTGCATGTCCCACATATATACACAGCTCTGCCGCCTGCATGTCCCTCATATATACACCGCTCTGCCGCCTGCATGTCCCACATATATACACAGCTCTGCTCCCTGCATGTCCCTCATATATACACAGCTCTGCCGCCTGCATGTCCCTCATATATACACAGCTCTGCCGCCTGCATGTCCCACATATATACACAGCTCTGCTGCCTGCATGTCCCACATATATACACAGCTCTGCTGCCTGCATGTCCCTCATATATACACAGCTCTGCCGCCTGCATGTCCCACATATATATACAGCTCTGCTCCCTGCATGTCCCACATATATACACAGCTCTGCTCCCTGCATGTCCCTCATATATACACAGCTCTGCCGCCTGCATGTCCCACATATATATACACAGCTCTGCTGTAATGACCAGAGGTCCGAATAAGATCCAGTGAGTCACAAACCAAGACCAAGGCAGAAATCTCCAACGGTATTTACTCAAAAGCAAAATAATAAAGGTAATATGGAGAATATTAAGGCAGATGCACCCCCAAAGATACACTAGCTCAGCAGCAGCTGAAATCACTGTGCCACTCCAAGGTCTCCTGAGAACTGTATACTACAACAGACTAGTAAGAAATTTACTTAAGAGGCAACTAAAAACAGGAAACAAGTGTAAATTGAATGTAATGTTATCAAGGGAGCCCCTGGAACGGCACACTGAGTATAACTTACACAACTCTAATATAAGATACACCTCTAAAGTAACAATTAAACACTCAGAGCAGGAATACCCGGGTATCTATAACTATGGTACCGTATCCTGAGATGGATTTCCTCTCAGGCAGGAATCTGCACAGGCTGCAGCCAGTCCATATCTTCAGCGCCAATAGGTTACAGCAAGCTCCTCTTGTCTTGTCGGCCGATGCCGAGCCCAAACACCGGGGACTTAGTTAGTGGTCTCACGATGTTGTCTCTGCTTCTGTAGCTCCTAGGAATGCTTCCACGACAACCCGTCCGTCTCTGTATCAGCAGTCTGCCCAGACTTGTTTCTCCACTCAATGCACAGGGAATCCACAGACTTCCAAATACGTACTGGGTTTTTAGTAAAGTCTCAGTCTTTTCTTAGATAAAGAGTTAGCTCTTCTCCAGGAAACGTTAGCAACAAAAGTCTCTCAAAAGCTTCTTTTCCTCCAAACACGACATACCTTCCCACTCAAATTCATCTTGAGCATATCGCTGAGGCGGTATTCCTGCTGTAGATCGTGTAGTTCTCCTGAGTCCTACATCAACAGGTGCAACCTTAGAGGGAGCTAAAGTCTCTTCCATGGTCGTGTTAGTGGGCGCAAGTGGAGTTGTCTCCTCCTGCGGCTCGATGTCCTGTGATACAGCGTCAGGACCAAACAGTTGACCTGATGCACTCTCCTCAACAACATCCTCCATATCCCCAACATTCTCATCACCCGAAGCCAGATCGATCACAGGGGGCAAATAAGCAGGCGCAGGAGTAAGCACATCATCAAACTCAAGATCATTCAGAGTTCCCGCCCCTTGGAACATGGCCTCTGGCTCTAGGGGGGTAGGCGCCGAATCTTCAAACCAGCACCGTTGTAACATGTTACGTATTTGTAACAAATTACGGGTTGGCCCCCCTGTCCCCACCGGTTCGACCTCGTACACTGGAATCTCAGGGTTCACCTGTTTTTTTATCAGATACGGTATCGCCTCCCATCGGTCACTCAGCTTTCCTGACCGTCGTTTTGCCCTCACCGTTTTTGTCTCCCGGAGAGAACAGCTCTGTTTGTACAGGTCGCGTGTCCTTATGGACCACCTGGCGAAGGCGGTCGCCCACCACCTGATGCACCACCCTCAACCGCCGCCGATGCTCTCGTACCCACTCGGATGCAGTCCGAAGGGGGGCGGAGGAGGGATCTGGCATGTTCAAATCCTCAATGTCTCGGCCAGGTCTACCAAACATCAACATGTGTGGTGAGTAACCAGTAGTACTGTGCACCCTGTTATTGTAAGCCCACATCAATTCGGGGAGATACTCAGGCCAGCATGTCTGTTGCTGACTCTCTAGGGACCTCAACATTTGCAACAAGGTCCGATTAAAACGCTCACATGCCCCGTTACCCTGAGGGTGGTAAGGCGTTGTTCTCGACTGCTCGATACCATAGAGCTGGTGCAACTCTTTCATCAGCGTCCCCTGAAAGCAGGCCCCTTGATCTGAATGTATTCTCTGCGGACACCCGAACACTTGGAAGAAATGTCGGCACACTGCCTCAGCCGCCGACTTGGCCGTCTGATCTCTTGTCGGCACTGCTACAGCATACTTGGTAAAGTGATCTGTCATCACCAGGCAATAGGAGTACCCTGACGTAGAGTACCCTATCAACACGTAGTCAATCATGAGTAGCTCCAGTGGAGCTGAAGTCTTAATAGACTGTGTGGGAGCCCGCTGCTCAGGGCTTTTGTTGAGCCCACAAATTCGGCACTGCCGACACGCGTCGGCCACCATCCCTCCCAACTCAGGGCAGTAGAGGACTCGCTGCAACCACTGAAGTGTCTTTTCACTTCCAAAATGGGCCCCCTTCTCATGCGCCTCACGAGCGATCACTGGACCCATCCCCACAGGAATTATCAGTTGGTACCGATGCTGCAGCTCCGATGGCAGGTACACCTTACGATACAACAGACCTTGTTCCACACACAATTTATCCCATTGTCGAAGGAGTTTCATTCCTTCCATGGACAACTGAGCCTTGTCCTCTGCACTGGGCCAGGCCTTGTTTTGTACCCAACGGCGTACAAGTGCAACGTCCGGACACTCATCCTGGACTCTTGTCCAATCTGAGGGTGTTTTACCCAGGACACAGGGCATCCCGGTGGCCACCCCACTTGAGTGTACCACACTTTGGAAGATAGGTATCTGCCCCAAAGCTGGAGTTTCAGTATCCACAAGTTGTTCGTCAACATCTTCCCCTGATGACCCAAGGGGCACTCTTGACAATGCATCTGCATTGCCGTTCTCTCGACCAGAGCGAAATTTAATTCGGTAATTGAACTTGGCCAGTCTGGCGACCCACCGCTGCTCCAACGCCCCCAGTTTTGCATTCTCTAAGTGAGCTAGCGGGTTGTTATCTGTCATGACTAGCACCTCAGCTCCTGTTAGGTACTCGGCGAAGCGTTCTGTCATTGCCCACACCAGGGCCAGCAATTCCAGCTGGAATGAGCTGTAGTTAGCCGGATTTCGCTCGGAGTCTCTTAAAGATCTGCTGCCATAAGAAATCACTCGCTCTCGGCCGTCCTGCACCTGTGCTAGTACTGCCCCCAACCCATGAAGACTACTATCGGTATACAACAAAAAAGGGGTGTCAAACCGGGCGTAGGCCAGCAATGGGGCACTCGTTAGGGCGGTTTTCACTTCATCAAATGCCTTTTTCTGTAGGGGCCCCCATGGAATGGGGCGATTTCGAGGACCCAGCGCTGTCCCTCTCAAAAGTTCATTCAAGGGACTCACCACTTGTGAGAATTTAGGCACAAACCGCCGATAGTATCCTGCTAGGCCCAGGAAGGCCCGCACTTCTCGCAGGTCACAAGGAGGTGGCCACTCTTGTACCGCCTTAATCTTACTGGCTAAAGGTAGTACCCCGTCCGGGGTCACCAGATACCCCAAATATTCAATCTGGTTTCGTAACAGTTGACATTTTTTTGGCTTTATTTTCAGGCCGTAGCTCTTGAGCCGCCGGAGAACTTGACGCAGCTTCTCCAGATGATCTTCAAATGAGGTTCCGAACACCACAATGTCGTCTAGATATATCAGGACTGATTCAAAATTTAGATCGCCCAAGCAATGTTCCATCAGGCATTGGAAGGTTCCCGGGGCGGTAGCGAGGCCAAAGGGCATCCGGTTGAACTCAAAGAGCCCCATTGGCAAGACAAACGCCGTCTTGGCCCGATCTTTTTCAGCCATTGGGACCTGCCAGTACCCGCTTGCCAAATCCAACGTTGAGAAATACTTGGCCCGACCCAGGGCCGACAGGGATTCTTCAATACGGGGTAAAGGATATGCGTCCCGTACGGTGTGGGCATTCAATTTCCGATAGTCCACACAAAATCGGAGTGTCCCATCCTTCTTGCGGACCAAGACTACAGGGGCCGCCCAGGGACTCCGGCTCTCTCGGATCACTTGATTGTCCAGCATACTGGCCACCATGCTCTTCACCTCTTGATAGAGCGCCGGAGGAATTTGACGATATCTTTCTCTAATGGGTGGAGTATCCCCCGTTGGAATCTCATGCTCAATCGTCTGGGTACACCCAAAGTCCTCTCCATGTCGGGAAAAGGTCTCTTGATGTTCCCACAAAACTCTCTCCAACTGCTCCAACTGCACGGGGGTCAGCTTCTCCCGATCCACTCCCATCTGCTCCATGATCACATGACAATTCCATTCCTCCGTAGGAGGCTCAGTCCGGCCTACCTCGACCGCGAATGACCAGGATGACTGTTGGTCTGGTCGCAATTCGAATCCTGCATTTTCTGGCACGTTCTCTGCCGGCACGAACAGTTCACTCACTTCCTAGTTTCACTTTACACACAAGACACCAGACCCCACCCCCCAGCACACATTGTTTTCAGGAGTTTTGCAGGGTCTGTCCTCTGCTGCAGCAGTCAAAAATCACAGGGTCCTAGTGCCCTCTCAGTGGGACTACAGTTCACTCTCTTACACTGCCGCCTGCATGTCCCTCATATATACACAGCTCTGCCGCCTGCATGTCCCACATATATACACAGCTCTGCCGCCTGCATGCCCCTCATATATACACAGCTCTGCCGCCTGCATGTCCCTCATATATACACAGCTCTGCTGCCTGCATGTCCCTCATATATACACAGCTCTGCTGCCTGCATGTCCTGCTACATATATATACAGCTCTGCCGCCTGCATGTCCCACCTATATACACAGCTCTGCTCCCTGCATGTCCCACCTATATACACAGCCCTGCTCCCTGCACGTCCTGCTACATATATACACAGCTCTGCCGCCTGCATGCCCCTCATATATACACAGCTCTGCTGCCTGCATGTCCCACCTATATACACAGCTCTGCACCCTGCATGTCCCACCTATATACACAGCCCTGCTCCCTGCATGTCCCTCATATATACACAGCTCTGCTCCCTGCATGTCCCACATATATACACAGCTCTGCTGCCTGCATGACCCACTTATATACACAGCTCTGCCGTCTGCATGTCCCTCATATATACACAGCTCTGCTCCCTGCATGTCCCACATATATACACAGCTCTGCCGCCTGCATGTCCCACATATATACACAGCTCTGCTCCCTGCATGTCCCACCTATATACACAGCTCTGCTGCCTGCATGTCCCTCATATATACACAGCTCTGCTGCCTGCATGTCCTAAATATACAAAGCTCTGCTGCCTGCATGTCCCACATAAGCACAGCTCTGCCGCCTGCATGTCCCTCATATATACACAGCTCTGCCGCTTGCATGTCCCACATATATACACAGCTCTGCCGCCTGCATGTCCCTCATATATACACAGCTCTGCCGCCTGCATGTCCCACATATATACACAGCTCTGCTACCTGCATGTCCCTCATATATACACAGCTCTGCTCCCTGCATGTCCCACATATATACACAGCTCTGCCGCCTGCATGTCCCTCATATATACACAGCTCTGCTGCCTGCATGTCCCTCATATATACACAGCTCTGCTCCCTGCATGTCCCTCATATATACACAGCTCTGCCGCCTGCATGTCCGACATATATATACAGCTCTGCTACCTGCATGTCCCTCATATATACACAGCACTGCTCCCTGCATGTCCCACATATATACACAGCTCTGCCGCCTGCATGTCCCACCTATATACACAGCTCTGCCGCCTGCATGTCCGACATATATACACAGCTCTACTACCTGCATGTCCCTCATATATACACAGCTCTGCTCCCTGCATGTCCCTCATATATACACAGCTCTGCTACCTGCATGTCCCTCATATATACACAGCTCTGCCGCCTGCATGTGCCACATATATACACAGCTCTGCCGCCTGCATGTCCGACATATATACACAGCTCTGCTCCCTGCATGTCCCTCATATATACACAGCTCTGCTCCCTGCATGTCCCTCATATATACACAGCTCTGCTCCCTGCATGTCCCTCATATATACACAGCTCTGCCGCCTGCATGTCCCTCATATATACACAGCTCTGCCGCCTGCATGTCCCACATATATACACAGCTCTGCCGCCTGCATGTCCCTCATATATACACAGCTCTGCCGCCTGCATGTCCCTCATATATACACAGCTCTGCTACCTGCATGTCCCTCATATATACACAGCTCTGCTACCTGCATGTCCCTCATATATACACAGCTCTGCTACCTGCATGTCCCTCATATATACACAGCTCTGCCGCCTGCATGTCCCACATATATACACAGCTCTGCCGCCTGCATGTCCGACATATATACACAGCTCTGCTCCCTGCATGTCCCTCATATATACACAGCTCTGCCGCCTGCATGTCCCTCATATATACACAGCTCTGCTCCCTGCATGTGCCTCATATATACACAGCTCTGCTCCCTGCATGTCCCTCATATATACACAGCTCTGCTCCCTGCATGTCCCTCATATATACACAGCTCTGCACCCTGCATGTCCCACATATATACACAGCTCTGCTCCCTGCATGTCCCACATATATACACAGCTCTGCTCCCTGCATGTCCCTCATATATACACAGCTCTGCCGTCTGCATATCCCACATATATACACAGCTCTGCTCCCTGCATGTCCCACATATATACACAGCTCTGCTCCCTGCATGTTCCTCATATATACACAGCTCTGCCGCCTGCATGTCCCACATATATACACAGCTCTGCCGCCTGCATGTCCCACATATATACACAGCTCTGCTCCCTGCATGTCCCACATATATACACAGCTCTGCTGCCTGCATGTCTCTCATATATACACAGCTCTGCCGCCTGCATGTCCCTCATATATACACAGCTCTGCTCCCTGCATGTCCCACATATATACACAGCTCTGCTCCCTGCATGTCCCACATATATACACAGCTCTGCTCCCTGCATGTCCCTCATATATACACAGCTCTGCCGCCTGCATGTCCCTCATATATACACAGCTCTGCTCCCTGCATGTCCCACATATATACACAGCTCTGCTCCCTGCATGTCCCACATATATACACAGCTCTGCTCCCTGCATGTCACTCATATATACACAGCTCTGCCGCCTGCATGTCCCTCATATATACACAGCTCTGCCGCCTGCATGTCCCTCATATATACACAGCTCTGCTCCCTGCATGTCCCACATATATACACAGCTCTGCCGCCTGCATGTCCCACATATATACACAGCTCTGCTGCCTGCATGTCCCTCATATATACACAGCTCTGCTCCCTGCATGTCCCTCATATATACACAGCTCTGCCGCCTGCATATCCCACATATATACACAGCTCTGCTCCCTGCATGTCCCTCATATATACACAGCTCTGCCGCCTGCATGTCCCACATATATACACAGCTCTGCTGCCTGCATGTCCCTCATATATACACAGCTCTGCTCCCTGCATGTCCCTCATATATACACAGCTCTGCTCCCTGCATGTCCCTCATATATACACAGCTCTGCTGCCTGCATGTCCCTCATATATACACAGCTCTGCTCCCTGCATGTCCCTCATATATACACAGCTCTGCCGCCTGCATATCCCACATATATACACAGCTCTGCTCCCTGCATGTCCCACATATATACACAGCTCTGCTCCCTGCATGTCCCTCATATATACACAGCTCTGCTCCCTGCATGTCCCTCATATATACACAGCTCTGCTCCCTGCATGTCCCTCATATATACACAGCTCTGCTCCCTGCATGTCCCTCATATATACACAGCTCTGCTCCCTGCATGTCCCTCATATATACACAGCTCTGCTCCCTGCATGTCCCTCATATATACACAGCTCTGCCGCCTGCATATCCCACATATATACACAGCTCTGCTCCCTGCATGTCCCTCATATATACACAGCTCTGCTCCCTGCATGTCCCTCATATATACACAGCTCTGCTGCCTGCATGTCCCTCATATATACACAGCTCTGCTCCCTGCATGTCCCTCATATATACACAGCTCTGCCGCCTGCATATCCCACATATATACACAGCTCTGCCGTCTGCATGTCCCACATATATACACAGCTCTGCCGCCTGCATGTCCCACATATATACACAGCTCTGCTGCCTGCATGTCCCTCATATATACACAGCTCTGCTCCCTGCATGTCCCTCATATATACACAGCTCTGCCGCCTGCATATCCCACATATATACACAGCTCTGCTCCCTGCATGTCCCTCATATATACACAGCTCTGCCGCCTGCATATCCCACATATATACACAGCTCTGCTCCCTGCATGTCCCTCATATATACACAGCTCTGCTCCCTGCATGTCCCACATATATACACAGCTCTGCTCCCTGCATGTCCCACATATATACACACCTCTGCCGCCTGCATGTCCCTCATATATACACAGCTCTGCCGCCTGCATGTCCCACATATATACACAGCTCTGCCGCCTGCATGTCCCACATATATACACAGCTCTGCTCCCTGCATGTCCCACATATATACACAGCTCTGCTCCCTGCATGTCCCACATATATACACAGCTCTGCTCCCTGCATGTTCCTCATATATACACAGCTCTGCCGCCTGCATGTCCCACATATATACACAGCTCTGCTCCCTGCATGTCCCACATATATACACAGCTCTGCTCCCTGCATGTCCCACATATATACACAGCTCTGCTGCCTGCATGTCCCTCATATATACACAGCTCTGCCGCCTGCATGTCCCTCATATATACACAGCTCTGCTCCCTGCATGTCCCTCATATATACACAGCTCTGCTCCCTGCATGTCCCACATATATACACAGCTCTGCTCCCTGCATGTCCCACATATATACACAGCTCTGCTCCCTGCATGTCCCACATATATACACAGCTCTGCTCCCTGCATGTCCCACATATATACACAGCTCTGCTCCCTGCATGTCCCACATATATACACAGCTCTGCTCCCTGCATGTCCCACATATATACACAGCTCTGCTCCCTGCATGTCCCACATATATATACACAGCTCTGCTCCCTCCATGTCCCTCATATATACACAGCTCTGCTGCCTGCATGTCCCTCATATATACACAGCTCTGCCGCCTGCATGTCCCTCATATATACACAGCTCTGCTCCCTGCATGTCCCACATATATACACAGCTCTGCTCCCTGCATGTCCCACATATATACACAGCTCTGCTCCCTGCATGTCCCACATATATACACAGCTCTGCTCCCTGCATGTCCCACATATATACACAGCTCTGCTCCCTGCATGTCCCACATATATATACACAGCTCTGCTCCCTGCATGTCCCTCATATATACACAGCTCTGCCGCCTGCATGTCCCTCATATATACACATCTCTGCCGCCTGCATGTCCCTCATATATACACAGCTCTGCTCCCTGCATGTCCCTCATATATACACAGCTCTGCTCCCTGCATGTCCCTCATATATACACAGCTCTGCCGCCTGCATGTCCCACATATATACACAGCTCTGCCGCCTGCATGTCCCTCATATATACACAGCTCTGCTCCCTGCATGTCCCACATATATACACAGCTCTGCTCCCTGCATGTCCCTCATATATACACAGCTCTGCTCCCTGCATGTCCCACATATATACACAGCTCTGCTCCCTGCATGTCCCTCATATATACACAGCTCTGCCACCTGGATGTCCCACATATATACACAGCTCTGCTCCCTGCATGTCCCACATATATACACAGCTCTGCTCCCTGCATGTCCCTCATATATACACAGCTCTGCTCCCTGCATGTCCCACATATATACACAGCTCTGCAGCCTGCATGTCCCTCATATATACACAGCTCTGCTCCCTGCATGTCCCACATATATACACAGCTCTGCTCCCTGCATGTCCCACATATATACACAGCTCTGCTCCCTGCATGTCCCACATATATACACAGCTCTGCTCCCTGCATGTCCCACCTATATACACAGCTCTGCTCCCTGCATGTCCCTCATATATACACAGCTCTGCCGCCTGCATGTCCCTCATATATACACAGCTCTGCTGCCTGCATGTCCCACATATAGACACACCTCTGCCGCCTGCATGTCCCTCATATATACACAGCTCTGCTCCCTGCATGTCCCACATATATACACAGCTCTGCCGCCTGCATGTCCCACATATATACACAGCTCTGCTCCCTGCATGTCCCACATATATACACAGCTCTGCTCCCTGCATGTCCCACATATATACACAGCTCTGCTCCCTGCACGTCCCACCTATATACACAGCTCTGCTCCCTGCATGTCCCTCATATATACACAGCTCTGCCGCCTGCATGTCCCTCATATATACACAGCTCTGCTGCCTGCATGTCCCACATATAGACACACCTCTGCCGCCTGCATGTCCCTCATATATACACAGCTCTGCTCCCTGCATGTCCCACATATATACACAGCTCTGCCGCCTGCATGTCCCACATATATACACAGCTCTGCTCCCTGCATGTCCCACATATATACACAGCTCTGCTCCCTGCATGTCCCACATATATACACAGCTCTGCTCCCTGCATGTCCCACATATATACACAGCTCTGCTCCCTGCATGTTCCTCATATATACACAGCTCTGCCGCCTGCATGTCCCACATATATACACAGCTCTGCCGCCTGCATGTCCCACATATATACACAGCTCTGCTCCCTGCATGTCCCTCATATATACACAGCTCTGCCGCCTGCATGTCCCACATATATACACAGCTCTGCTCCCTGCATGTCCCTCATATATACACAGCTCTGCCGCCTGCATGTCCCACATATATACACAGCTCTGCTCCCTGCATGTCCCACATATATACACAGCTCTGCTCCCTGCATGTCCCACATATATACACAGCTCTGCTCCCTGCATGTTCCTCATATATACACAGCTCTGCCGCCTGCATGTCCCACATATATACACAGCTCTGCCGCCTGCATGTCCCACATATATACACAGCTCTGCTCCCTGCATGTCCCACATATATACACAGCTCTGCTCCCTGCATGTCCCTCATATATACACAGCTCTGTCGCCTGCATGTCCCTCATATATACACAGCTCTGCTCCCTGCATGTCCCACATATATACACAGCTCTGCTCCCTGCATGTCCCTCATATATACACACCTCTGCTCCCTGCAAGTCCCTCATATATACACAGCTCTGCTCCCTGCATGTCCCTCATATATACACAGCCCTGCTCCCTGCATGTCCCACATATATACACAGCTCTGCTCCCTGCATGTCCCACATATATACACAGCTCTGCTCCCTGCATGTCCCACATATATACACAGCTCTGCCGCCTGCATGTCCCACATATATACACAGCTCTGCTCCCTGCATGTCCCACATATATACACAGCTCTGCTCCCTGCATGTCCCACATATATACACAGCTCTGCTCCCTGCATGTTCCTCATATATACACAGCTCTGCCGCCTGCATGTCCCACATATATACACAGCTCTGCCGCCTGCATGTCCCACATATATACACAGCTCTGCTGCCTGCATGTCCCTCATATATACACAGCTCTGCCGCCTGCATGTCCCACATATATACACAGCTCTGCTCCCTGCATGTCCCTCATATATACACAGCTCTGCCGCCTGCATGTCCCACATATATACACAGCTCTGCTCCCTGCATGTCCCTCATATATACACAGCTCTGCCGCCTGCATGTCCCACATATATACACAGCTCTGCTCCCTGCATGTCCCACATATATACACAGCTCTGCTCCCTGCATGTCCCACATATATACACAGCTCTGCTCCCTGCATGTTCCTCATATATACACAGCTCTGCCGCCTGCATGTCCCACATATATACACAGCTCTGCCGCCTGCATGTCCCACATATATACACAGCTCTGCTCCCTGCATGTCCCACATATATACACAGCTCTGCTCCCTGCATGTCCCTCATATATACACAGCTCTGTCGCCTGCATGTCCCTCATATATACACAGCTCTGCTCCCTGCATGTCCCACATATATACACAGCTCTGCTCCCTGCATGTCCCTCATATATACACACCTCTGCTCCCTGCAAGTCCCTCATATATACACAGCTCTGCTCCCTGCATGTCCCTCATATATACACAGCCCTGCTCCCTGCATGTCCCACATATATACACAGCTCTGCTCCCTGCATGTCCCACATATATACACAGCTCTGCCGCCTGCATGTCCCACATATATACACAGCTCTGCTCCCTGCATGTCCCACATATATACACAGCTCTGCCGCCTGCATGTCCCACATATATACACAGCTCTGCTCCCTGCATGTCCCTCATATACACAGCTCTGCTCCCTGCATGTCCCTCATATATACACAGCTCTGCCGCCTGCATGTCCCTCATATATACACAGCTCTGCTCCCTGCATGTCCCTCATATACACAGCTCTGCTCCCTGCATGTCCCTCATATATACACAGCTCTGCCGTCTGTATGTCCCTCATATATACACAGCTCTGCCGCCTGCATGTCCCACATATATACACAGCTCTGCTGCCTGCATGTCCCTCATATATACACAGCTCTGCTCCCTGCATGTCCCTCATATATACACAGCTCTGCTCCCTGCATGTCCCTCATATATACACAGCTCTGCCGCCTGCATGTCCCACATATATACACAGCTCTGCTCCCTGCATGTCCCTCATATATACACAGCTCTGCTGCCTGCATGTCCCTCATATATACACAGCTCTGCTCCCTGCATGTCCCTCATATATACACAGCTCTGCCGCCTGCATGTCCCACATATATACACAGCTCTGCTCCCTGCATGTCCCTCATATATACACAGCTCTGCTCCCTGCATGTCCCTCATATATACACAGCTCTGCTCCCTGCATGTCCCACATATATACACAGCTCTGCTCCCTGCATGTCCCACATATATACACAGCTCTGCTCCCTGCATGTTCCACATATATACACAGCTCTGCCGCCTGCATGTCCCTCATATATACACAGCTCTGCCGCCTGCATGTCCCTCATATATACACAGCTCTGCTCCCTGCATGTCCCTCATATATACACAGCTCTGCCGCCTGCATGTCCCACATATATACACAGCTCTGCTCCCTGCATGTCCCTCATATATACACAGCTCTGCTCCCTGCATGTCCCACATATATACACAGCTCTGCAGCCTGCATGTCCCACATATATACACAGCTCTGCTCCCTGCATGTCCCACATATATACACAGCTCTGCTGCCTGCATGTCCCACATATATACACAGCTCTGCAGCCTGCATGTCCCACATATATACACAGCTCTGCTCCCTGCATGTCCCTCATATATACACAGCTCTGCTGCCTGCATGTCCCTCATATATACACAGCTCTGCTCCCTGCATGTCCCACATATATACACAGCTCTGCTCCCTGCATGTCCCACATATATACACAGCTCTGCTGCCTGCATGTCCCTCATATATACACAGCTCTGCCGTCTGCATGTCCCTCATATATACACAGCTCTGCCGCCTGCATGTCCCACATATATACACAGCTCTGCCGCCTGCATGTCCCACATATATACACAGCTCTGCTCCCTGCATGTCCCTCATATATACACAGCTCTGCCGTCTGCATGTCCCTCATATATACACAGCTCTGCTCCCTGCATGTCCCTCATATATACACAGCTCTGCCGTCTGCATGTCCCTCATATATACACAGCTCTGCCGCCTGCATGTCCCTCATATATACACAGCTCTGCCGCCTGCATGTCCCTCATATATACACAGCTCTGCCGCCTGCATGTCCCACATATATACACAGCTCTGCCGCCTGCATGTCCGACATATATATACAGCTCTGCTCCCTGCATGTCCCTCATATATACACAGCTCTGCTCCCTTCATGTCCCTCATATATACACAGCTCTGCTCCCTGCATGTCCCACATATATACACAGCTCTGCTCCCTGCATGTCCCTCATATATACACAGCTCTGCTCCCTGCATGTCCCTCATATATACACAGCTCTGCTCCCTGCATGTCCCTCATATATACACAGCTCTGCTCCCTGCATGTCCCACATATATACACAGCTCTGCTCCCTGCATGTCCTTCATATATACACAGCTCTGCTCCCTGCATGTCCCACATATATACACAGCTCTGCCGCCTGCATGTCCCACATATATACACAGCTCTGCCGCCTGCATGTCCCTCATATATACACAGCTCTGCTGCCTGCATGTCCCTCATATATACACAGCTCTGCTCCCTGCATGTCCCTCATATATACACAGCTCTGCTCCCTGCATGTCCCACATATATACACAGCTCTGCTCCCTGCATGTCCTTCATATATACACAGCTCTGCTCCCTGCATGTCCCACATATATACACAGCTCTGCCGCCTGCATGTCCCACATATATACACAGCTCTGCCGCCTGCATGTCCCTCATATATACACAGCTCTGCTGCCTGCATGTCCCTCATATATACACAGCTCTGCTCCCTGCATGTCCCTCATATATACACAGCTCTGCTCCCTGCATGTCCCTCATATATACACAGCTCTGCTCCCTGCATGTCCCTCATATATACACAGCTCTGCTCCCTGCATGTCCCTCATATATACACAGCTCTGCCGCCTGCATGTCCCACATATATACACAGCTCTGCTCCCTGCATGTCCCTCATATATACACAGCTCTGCTGCCTGCATGTCCCTCATATATACACAGCTCTGCTCCCTGCATGTCCCTCATATATACACAGCTCTGCTCCCTGCATGTCCCACATATATACACAGCTCTGCTCCCTGCATGTTCCACATATATACACAGCTCTGCCGCCTGCATGTCCCTCATATATACACAGCTCTGCTCCCTGCATGTCCCTCATATATACACAGCTCTGCCGCCTGCATGTCCCACATATATACACAGCTCTGCTCCCTGCATGTCCCTCATATATACACAGCTCTGCTCCCTGCATGTCCCTCATATATACACAGCTCTGCTCCCTGCATGTCCCACATATATACACAGCTCTGCAGCCTGCATGTCCCACATATATACACAGCTCTGCTCCCTGCATGTCCCACATATATACACAGCTCTGCTGCCTGCATGTCCCACATATATACACAGCTCTGCAGCCTGCATGTCCCACATATATACACAGCTCTGCTCCCTGCATGTCCCTCATATATACACAGCTCTGCTCCCTGCATGTCCCTCATATATACACAGCTCTGCTCCCTGCATGTCCCTCATATATACACAGCTCTGCCGTCTGCATGTCCCTCATATATACACAGCTCTGCTCCCTGCATGTCCCACATATATACACAGCTCTGCCGCCTGCATGTCCCTCATATATACACAGCTCTGCTGCCTGCATGTCCCTCATATATACACAGCTCTGCTCCCTGCATGTCCCTCATATATACACAGCTCTGCTCCCTGCATGTCCCTCATATATACACAGCTCTGCCGTCTGCATGTCCCTCATATATACACAGCTCTGCCGCCTGCATGTCCCACATATATACACAGCTCTGCCGCCTGCATGTCCCACATATATACACAGCTCTGCTCCCTGCATGTCCCTCATATATACACAGCTCTGCCGTCTGCATGTCCCTCATATATACACAGCTCTGCTCCCTGCATGTCCCTCATATATACACAGCTCTGCCGTCTGCATGTCCCTCATATATACACAGCTCTGCCGCCTGCATGTCCCTCATATATACACAGCTCTGCCGCCTGCATGTCCCTCATATATACACAGCTCTGCCGTCTGCATGTCCCTCATATATACACAGCTCTGCCGCCTGCATGTCCCACATATATACACAGCTCTGCCGCCTGCATGTCCCTCATATATACACAGCTCTGCTCCCTGCATGTCCCTCATATATACACAGCTCTGCCGCCTGCATGTCCCACATATATACACAGCTCTGCCGCCTGCATGTCCCTCATATATACACAGCTCTGCTCCCTGCATGTCCCTCATATATACACAGCTCTGCTCCCTTCATGTCCCTCATATATACACAGCTCTGCTCCCTGCATGTCCCTCATATATACACAGCTCTGCCGCCTGCATGTCCCTCATATATACACAGCTCTGCCGCCTGCATGTCCCTCATATATACACAGCTCTGCTCCCTGCATGTCCTTCATATATACACAGCTCTGCTCCCTGCATGTCCCACATATATACACAGGTCTGCTGCCTGCATGTCCCACCTATATACACAGCTCTGCTCCCTGCATGTCCCTCATATATACACAGCTCTGCCGCCTGCATGTCCCACATATATACACAGCTCTGCCGCCTGCATGTCCCTCATATATACACAGCTCTGCTGCCTGCATGTCCCTCATATATACACAGCTCTGCTCCCTGCATGTCCCTCATATATACACAGCTCTGCCGCCTGCATGTCCCACATATATACACAGCTCTGCCGCCTGCATGTCCCTCATATATACACAGCTCTGCTCCCTGCATGTCCCTCATATATACACAGCTCTGCTCCCTGCATGTCCCTCATATATACACAGCTCTGCCGCCTGCATGTCCCTCATATATACACAGCTCTGCCGCCTGCATGTCCCTCATATATACACAGCTCTGCTCCCTGCATGTCCCTCATATATACACAGCTCTGCTCCCTGCATGTCCCTCATATATACACAGCTCTGCCGTCTGCATGTCCCTCATATATACACAGCTCTGCTCCCTGCATGTCCCTCATATATACACAGCTCTGCCGTCTGCATGTCTCTCATATATACACAGCTCTGCCGCCTGCATGTCCCACATATATACACAGCTCTGCCGCCTGCATGTCCCTCATATATACACAGCTCTGCTCCCTGCATGTCCCACATATATACACAGCTCTGCCGCCTGCATGTCCCACATATATACACAGCTCTGCTCCCTGCATGACCCTCATATATACACAGCTCTGCTCCCTGCATGTCCCACATATATACACAGCTCTGCTCCCTGCATGTCCCACATATATACACAGCTCTGCTCCCTGCATGTCCCACATATATACACAGCTCTGCTCCCTGCATGTCCCACATATATACACAGCTCTGCTCCCTGCATGTCCCACATATATACACAGCTCTGCTCCCTGCATGTCCCTCATATATACACAGCTCTGCTCCCTGCATGTCCCACATATATACACAGCTCTGCTCCCTGCATGTCCCACATATATACACAGCTCTGCTCCCTGCATGTCCCACATATATACACAGCTCTGCTCCCTGCATGTCCCACATATATACACAGCTCTGCTCCCTGCATGTCCCACATATATACACAGCTCTGCTCCCTGCATGTCCCACATATATACACAGCTCTGCTCCCTGCATGTCCCACATATATACACAGCTCTGCCGCCTGCATGTCCCACATATATACACAGCTCTGCCGCCTGCATGTCCCACATATATACACAGCTCTGCTCCCTGCATGTCCCTCATATATACACAGCTCTGCTCCCTGCATGTCAGTCATATATACACAGCTCTGCTCCCTGCATGTCCCACATATATACACAGCTCTGCTCCCTGTATGTCCCTCATATATACACAGCTCTGCTCCCTGCATTACACATATATACACAGCTCTGCTGCCTGCATGTCAGTCATATATACACAGCTCTGCTCCCTGCATGTCCCTCATATATACACAGCTCTGCTCCCTGCATGTCCCTCATATATACACACCTCTGCCGCCTGCATGTCCCTCATATATACACAGCTCTGCCGCCTGCATGTCCCTCATATATACACAGCTCTGCTCCCTGCATGTCCCTCATATATACACAGCTCTGCTCCCTGCATGTCCCACATATATACACAGCTCTGCTCCCTGCATGTCCCTCATATATACACAGCTCTGCTCCCTGCATGTCCCTCATATATACACAGCTCTGCTCCCTGCATGTCCCACATATATACACAGCTCTGCCGCCTGCATTTCCCACATATATACACAGCTCTGCTCCCTGCATGTCCCACATATATACACAGCTCTGCTCCCTGCATGTCCCTCATATATACACAGCTCTGCTCCCTGCATGTCCCACATATATACACAGCTCTACTCCCTGCATGTCCCACATATATACACAGCTCTGCCGCCTGCATGTCCCACATATATACACAGCTCTGCTCCCTGCATGTCCCTCATATATACACAGCTCTGCTCCCTGCATGTCCCTCATATATACACAGCTCTGCTCCCTGCATGTCCCACATATATACACAGCTCTGCTCCCTGCATGTCCCACATATATACACAGCTCTGCTCCCTGCATGTCCCACATATATACACAGCTCTGCCGCCTGCATGTCCCACATATATACACAGCTCTGCTCCCTGCATGCCCCTCATATATACACAGCTCTGCCGCCTGCATGTCCCTCATATATACACAGCTCTGCTCCCTGCATGTCCCACATATATACACAGCTCTGCTCCCTGCATGTCCCTCATATATACACAGCTCTGCTCCCTGCATGTCCCTCATATATACACAGCTCTGCTCCCTGCATGTCCCTCATATATACACAGCTCTGCTCCCTGCATGTCCCACATATATACACAGCTCTGCCGTCTGCATGTCCCACATATATACACAGCTCTGCTCCCTGCATGTCCCTCATATATACACAGCTCTGCTCCCTGCATGTCCCTCATATATACACAGCTCTGCTCCCTGCATGTCCCTCATATATACACAGCTCTGCTCCCTGCATGTCCCTCATATATACACAGCTCTGCTCCCTGCATGTCCCACATATATACACAGCCCTGCTCCCTGCATGTCCCTCATATATACACAGCTCTGCTCCCTGCATGTCCCACATATATACACAGCTCTGCCGTCTGCATGTCCCACATATATACACAGCTCTGCTCCCTGCATGTCCCACATATATACACAGCTCTGCTCCCTGCATGTCCCACATATATACACAGCTCTGCTCCCTGCATGTCCCTCATATATACACAGCTCTGCCGCCTGCATGTCCCACATATATACACAGCCATGCTCCCTGCATGTCCCTCATATATACACAGCTCTGCTCCCTGCATGTCCCTCATATATACACAGCTCTGCCGCCTGCATGTCCCACATATATACACAGCTCTGCTCCCTGCATGTCCCACATATATACACAGCCCTGCTCCCTGCATGTCCCTCATATATACACAGCTCTGCTCCCTGCATGTCCCACATATATACACAGCTCTGCCGCCTGCATGTCCCACATATATACACAGCCCTGCTCCCTGCATGTCCCTCATATATACACAGCTCTGCTCCCTGCATGTCCCTCATATATACACAGCTCTGCCGCCTGCATGTCCCACATATATACACAGCTCTGCCGCCTGCATGTCCCACATATATACACAGCTCTGCTCCCTGCATGTCCCTCATATATACACAGCTCTGCCGCCTGCATGTCCCACATATATACACAGCTCTGCTCCCTGCATGTCCCACATATATACACAGCTCTGCCGCCTGCATGTCCCACATATATACACAGCTCTGCCGTCTGCATGTCCCTCATATATACACAGCTCTGCCGCCTGCATGTCCTTCATATATACACAGCTCTGCTCCCTGCATGTCCCACATATATACACAGCTCTGCCGCCTGCATGTCCCACATATATACACAGCTCTGCCGCCTGCATGTCCCACATATATACACAGCTCTGCTCCCTGCATGTCCCACATATATACACAGCTCTGCTCCCTGCATGTCCCTCATATATACACAGCCCTGCTCCCTGCATGTCCCTCATATATACACAGCTCTGCTCCCTGCATGTCCCTCATATATACACAGCTCTGCCGCCTGCATGTCCCTCATATATACACAGCTCTGCTCCCTGCATGTCCCACATATATACACAGCTCTGCTCCCTGCATGTCCCACATATATACACAGCTCTGCCGCCTGCATGTCCCTCATATATACACAGCTCTGCTCCCTGCATGTCCCACATACAGGTCCTTCTCAAAAAATTAGCATATAGTGTTAAATTTCATTATTTACCATAATGTAATGATTACAATTAAACTTTCATATATTATAGATTCATTATCCACCAACTGAAATTTGTCAGGTCTTTTATTGTTTTAATACTGATGATTTTGGCATACAACTCCTGATAACCCAAAAAACCTGTCTCAATAAATTAGCATATCAAGAAAAGGTTCTCTAAACGACCTATTACCCTAATCTTCTGAATCAACTAATTAACTCTAAACACATGCAAAAGATACCTAAGGCTTTTATAAACTCCCTGCCTGGCTCATTACTCAAAACCCCCATCATGGGTAAGACTAGCGACCTGACAGATGTCAAGAAGGCCATCATTGACACCCTCAAGCAAGAGGGTAAGACCCAGAAAGAAATTTCTTAACAAATAGGCTGTTCCCAGAGTGCTGTATCAAGGCACCTCAATGGTAAGTCTGTTGGAAGGAAACAATGTGGCAGAAAACGCTGTACAACGAGAAGAGGAGACCGGACCCTGAGGAAGATTGTGGAGAAGGACCGATTCCAGACCTTGGGGAACCTGAGGAAGCAGTGGACTGAGTCTGGTGTGGAAACATCCAGAGCCACCGTGCACAGGCGTGTGCAGGAAATGGGCTACAGGTGCCGCATTCCCCAGGTAAAGCCACTTTTGAACCATAAACAGCGGCAGAGGCGCCTGACCTGGGCTACAGAGAAGCAGCACTGGACTGTTGCTAAGTGGTCCCAAGTACTTTTTTCTGATGAAAGCAAATTTTGCATGTCATTCGGAAATCAAGGTGCCAGAGTCTGGAGGAAGACTGGGGAGAAGGAAATGCCAAAATGCCTGAAGTCCAGTGTCAAGTACCCACAGTCAGTGATGGTGTGGGGTGCCATGTCAGCTGCTGGTGTTGGTCCACTGTGTTTCATCAAGGGCAGGGTCAATGCAGCTAGCTATCAGGAGATTTTGGAGCACTTCATGCTTCCATCGGCTGAAATGCTTTATGGAGATGAAGATTTCATTTTTCAGCACGACCTGGCACCTGCTCACAATGCCAAAACCACTGGTAAATGGTTTACTGACCATGGTATTACTGTGCTCAATTGGCCTGCCAACTCTCCTGACCTGAACCCCATAGAGAATCTGTGGGATATTGTGAAGAGAAAGTTGAGAGACGCAAGACCCAACACTCTGGATGAGCTTAAGGCCGCTATTGAAGCATCCTGGGCCTCCATAACATCTCAGCAGTGTCACAGGCTGATTGCCTCCATGCCACGCCGCATTGAAGCAGTCATTTCTGCCAAAGGATTCCCGACCAAGTATTGAGTGCATAACTGAACATTATTATTTGATGGTTTTTTTGTTTGTTATTAAAAAACACTTTTATTTGATTGGATGGGTGAAATATGCTAATTTATTGAGACAGGTTTTTTGGGTTATCAGGAGTTGTATGCCAAAATCATCAGTATTAAAACAATAAAAGACCTGACAAATTTCAGTTGGTGGCTAATGAATCTATAATATATGAAAGTTTAATTGTAATCATTACATTATGGTAAATAATGAAATTTAACACTATATGCTAATTTTTTGAGAAGGACCTGTATATACACAGCTCTGCTCCCTGCATGTCCCACATATATACACAGCTCTGCCGCCTGCATGTCCCTCATATATACACAGCTCTGCTCCCTGCATGTCCCACATATATACACAGCTCTGCTCCCTGCATGTCCCACATATATACACAGCTCTGCCGCCTGCATGTCCCACATATATACACAGCTCTGCTCCCTGCATGTCCCACATATATACACAGCTCTGCCGCCTGCATGTCCCTCATATATACACAGCTCTGCTCCCTGCATGTCCCACATATATACACAGCTCTGCTCCCTGCATGTCCCTCATATATACACAGCTCTGCCGCCTGCATGTCCCACATATATACACAGCTCTGCCGCCTGCATGTCCCACATATATACACAGCTCTGCTCCCTGCATGTCCCACATATATACACAGCTCTGCTCCCTGCATGTCCCTCATATATACACAGCTCTGCCGCCTGCATGTCCCTCATATATACACAGCTCTGCTCCCTGCATGTCCCTCATATATACACAGCTCTGCTCCCTGCATGTCCCTCATATATACACAGCTCTGCCGCCTGCATGTCCCACATATATACACAGCTCTGCTACCTGCATGTCCCTCATATATACACAGCTCTGCTCCCTGCATGTCCCTCATATATACACAGCTCTGCCGCCTGCATGTCCCACATATATACACAGCTCTGCCGCCTGCATGTCCCTCATATATACACAGCTCTGCTCCCTGCATGTCCCTCATATATACACAGCTCTGCTCCCTGCATGTCCCTCATATATACACAGCTCTGCCGCCTGCATGTCCCACATATATACACAGCTCTGCCGCCTGCATGTCCCTCATATATACACAGCTCTGCTCCCTGCATGTCCCTTATATATACACAGCTCTGCCGCCTGCATGTCCCTCATATATACACAGCTCTGCTCCCTGCATGTCCCTCATATATACACAGCTCTGCCGCCTGCATGTCCCACATATATACACAGCTCTGCTCCCTGCATGTCCCTCATATATACACAGCTCTGCTCCCTGCATGTCCCTCATATATACACAGCTCTGCCGCCTGCATGTCCCTCATATATACACAGCTCTGCTCCCTGCATGTCCCACATATATACACAGCTCTGCTCCCTGCATGTCCCTCATATATACACAGCTCTGCTCCCTGCATGTCCCTCATATATACACAGCTCTGCCGCCTGCATGTCCCACCTATATACACAGCTCTGCCGTCTGCATGTCCGACATATATACACAGCTCTACTACCTGCATGTCCCTCATATATACACAGCTCTGCCGCCTGCATGTCCCACATATATACACAGCTCTGCCGTCTGCATGTCCCACATATATACACAGCTCTGCCGTCTGCATGTCCTTCATATATACACAGCTCTGCCGCCTGCATGTCCCACCTATATACACAGCTCTGCCGTCTGCATGTCCGACATATATACACAGCTCTACTACCTGCATGTCCCTCATATATACACAGCTCTGCCGCCTGCATGTCCCACATATATACACAGCTCTGCCGTCTGCATGTCCCACATATATACACAGCTCTGCCGCCTGCATGTCCCTCATATATACACAGCTCTGCTCCCTGCATGTCCCTCATATATACACAGCTCTGCCGCCTGCATGTCCCACATATATACACAGCTCTGCCGCCTGCATGTCCCACATATATACACAGCTCTGCCGCCTGCATGTCCCACATATATACACAGCTCTGCCGCCTGCATGTCCCACATATATACACAGCCCTGCTCCCTGCATGTCCCACATATATACACAGCTCTGCTCCCTGCATGTCCCACATATATACACAGCTCTGCCGTCTGCATGTCCCTCATATATACACAGCTCTGCTCCCTGCATGTCCCACATATATACACAGCTCTGCTCCCTGCATGTCCCTCATATATACACAGCTCTGCCGCCTGCATGTCCTTCATATATACACAGCTCTGCTCCCTGCATGTCCCACATATATACACAGCTCTGCCGCCTGCATGTCCCACATATATACACAGCTCTGCCGCCTGCATGTCCCTTATATATACACAGCTCTGCTACCTGCATGTCCCTCATATATACACAGCTCTGCTCCCTGCATGTCCCTCATATATACACAGCTCTGCTCCCTGCATGTCCCTCATATATACACAGCTCTGCCGTCTGCATGTCCCACATATATACACAGCTCTGCCGCCTGCATGTCCCTTATATATACACAGCTCTGCTACCTGCATGTCCCTCATATATACACAGCTCTGCTCCCTGCATGTCCCTCATATATACACAGCTCTGCTCCCTGCATGTCCTTCATATATACACAGCTCTGCTCCCTGCATGTCCCACATATATACACAGCTCTGCCGCCTGCATGTCCCTTATATATACACAGTTCTGCCGCCTGCATGTCCTTCATATATACACAGCTCTGCTCCCTGCATGTCCCACATATATACACAGCTCTGCCGCCTGCATGTCCCACATATATACACAGCTCTGCTCCCTGCATGTCCCTCATATATACACAGCTCTGCTCCCTGCATGTCCTTCATATATACACAGCTCTGCTCCCTGCATGTCCCTCATATATACACAGCTCTGCTCCCTGCATGTCCCACATATATACACAGCTCTGCCGCCTGCATGTCCCACATATATACACAGCTCTGCTGCCTGCATGTCCCTCATATATACACAGCTCTGCTACCTGCATGTCCCTTATATATACACAGCTCTGCTCCCTGCATGTCCCACATATATACACAGCTCTGCTCCCTGCATGTCCCTCATATATACACAGCTCTGCTCCCTGCATGTCCCTCATATATACACAGCTCTGCTCCCTGCATGTCCCTCATATATACACAGCTCTGTTCCCTGCATGTCCCACATATATACACAGCTCTGTTCCCTGCATGTCCCACCTATATACACAGCTCTGCTCCCTGCATGTCCCACATATATACACAGCTCTGCTCCCTGCATGTCCCTCATATATACACAGCTCTGTTCCCTGCATGTCCCACCTATATACACAGCTCTGCTCCCTGCATGTCCCACATATATACACAGCTCTGCTCCCTGCATGTCCCTCATATATACACAGCTCTGTTCCCTGCATGTCCCACCTATATACACAGCTCTGCTCCCTGCATGTCCCACATATATACACAGCTCTGCTCCCTGCATTACACACAGAGCCCTGATATAACAAGCCCCGCCCACACGTGTAATCACATGACCATGACGTCACGGAAGGTCCTTTCTGGTTCATCAGTAGGAATGTTGTGATTTTTTATTCTCTGTGATTGTCTGGAGTCCGGGCGGCTGCAGGTACCGGGGACGGGGGTCACCAGTGTCAGCTCAGAGCTTGTGGTGCCTGACACTCTGCAACAGGACAACATGTCCCAGCATGCCTTAAGTTTAGACTTGCAGTCACGTGACGCCGACTTTCAATGTGAAGTGTGCAGGCAATTGCTTAAGTAGTAACTCCTCTATGTGATGGCAGAACTGAGCCATCAGCAGCAGTAGAGAGGGGATAACGGAGTGGCTGCAATATACTGGCACATTGTATGACCGACCCTGAGGACACGGCAGATTACAGTGTGGAGGTTACAGGGTGCGGAGACACAGTGTACCAAACCCGCAGTGTGTGCTGGTCAGCGGGCTGTGTGCAGAGAAAGCCAGATGTAGTGAGTTACACACAGGGTGCGGTCAGCCACACGCAGGGTGCGGTGAGTCACACGGTGCTGTCATTCACACGCAGGGTGCGGTCAGCCACACGCAGGGCGCGGTCAGTCACACGCAGGGCGCGGTGAGCCACACGCAGGGCGCGGTGAGCCACACGCAGGGCGCGGTGAGCCACACGCACGGTGCGGTCAGTCACACGGTGCGGTCAGTCACACGCAGGGTGCGGTGAGCCACATGCAGGGTGCGGTCAGTCACACGCAGGGTGCGGTGAGTCACACGCAGGGTGCGGTCAGCCACACGCAGGGTGCGGTGAGTCACGCAGGGCGCGGTGAGCCACACGCAGGGTGCGGTGAGTCACGCAGGGTGCGGCGAGTCACACGCAGGGTGCGGTCAGTCACACGCAGGGTGCGGTGAGCCACACGCAGAGCGCGATCAGCCACACGCAGGGCGCGGTGAGCCACACGCAGGGTGCGGTGAGTCACGCAGGGCGCTGTCAGTCACACGCAGGGCGCTGTCAGTCACACGCAGGGCGCGGTGAGCCACACGCAGGGCGCGGTGAGCCACACGCACGGTGCGGTCAGTCACACAGGGTGCGGTCAGTCACACGGTGCGGTCAGTCACACGCAGGGTGCGGTCAGTCACACGCAGGGTGCGGTCAGCCACACGCAGGGTGCGGTGAGCCACACGCAGGGTGCGGTCAGTCACACGCAGGGCGCGGTCAGCCACACGCAGGGCGCGGTCAGTCACACACAGGGCGCGGTGAGCCACACGCAGGGCGCGGTGAGCCACACGCAGGGCGCGGTGAGCCACACGCACGGTGCGGTCAGTCACACGGTGCTGTCATTCACACGCAGGGTGCGGTCAGCCACACGCAGGGCGCGGTCAGTCACACACAGGGCGCGGTGAGCCACACGCAGGGCGCGGTGAGCCACACGCAGGGCGCGGTGAGCCACACGCACGGTGCGGTCAGTCACACGGTGCGGTCAGTCACACGCAGGGTGCGGTGAGCCACACGCAGGGTGCGGTGAGCCACATGCAGGGTGCGGTCAGTCACACGCAGGGTGCGGTGAGTCACGCAGGGTGCGGTGAGTCACACGCAGGGTGCGGTCAGCCACACGCAGGGTGCGGTGAGTCACGCAGGGCGCGGTGAGCCACACGCAGGGTGCGGTGAGTCACGCAGGGTGCGGCGAGTCACACGCAGGGTGCGGTCAGTCACACGCAGGGTGCGGTGAGCCACACGCAGAGCGCGATCAGCCACACGCAGGGCGCGGTGAGCCACACGCAGGGTGCGGTGAGTCACGCAGGGCGCTGTCAGTCACACGCAGGGCGCTGTCAGTCACACGCAGGGCGCGGTGAGCCACACGCAGGGCGCGGTGAGCCACACGCACGGTGCGGTCAGTCACACGGTGCGGTCAGTCACACGCAGGGTGCGGTGAGCCACATGCAGGGTGCGGTCAGTCACACGCAGGGTGCGGTGAGTCACACGCAGGGTGCGGTCAGCCACACGCAGGGTGCGGTGAGTCACGCAGGGCGCGGTGAGCCACACGCAGGGTGCGGTGAGTCACGCAGGGTGCGGCGAGTCACACGCAGGGTGCGGTCAGTCACACGCAGGGTGCGGTGAGCCACACGCAGAGCGCGATCAGCCACACGCAGGGCGCGGTGAGCCACACGCAGGGTGCGGTGAGTCACGCAGGGCGCTGTCAGTCACACGCAGGGCGCTGTCAGTCACACGCAGGGCGCGGTGAGCCACACGCAGGGCGCGGTGAGCCACACGCACGGTGCGGTCAGTCACACAGGGTGCGGTCAGTCACACGGTGCGGTCAGTCACACGGTGCGGTCAGTCACACGCAGGGTGCGGTCAGCCACACGCAGGGTGCGGTGAGCCACACGCAGGGTGCGGTGAGCCACACGCAGGGTGCGGTCAGTCACACGCAGGGCGCGGTGAGTCACACGCAGGGCGCGGTCAGTCACACGCAGGGCGCGGTGAGTCACACGCAGGGCGCGGTGAGTCACACGCAGGGCGCGGTGAGTCACACGCAGGGCGCGGTGAGTCACACGCAGGGCGCGGTGAGTCACACGCAGGGCGCGGTGAGTCACACGCAGGGCGCGGTGAGTCACACGCAGGGCGCGGTGAGTCACACGCAGGGCGCGGTGAGTCACACGCAGGGCGCGGTGAGTCACACGCAGGGCGCGGTGAGTCACACGCAGGGCGCGGTGAGTCACACGCAGGGCGCGGTGAGTCACACGCAGGGCGCGGTGAGTCACACGCAGGGCGCGGTGAGTCACACGCAGGGCGCGGTGAGTCACACGCAGGGCGCGGTGAGTCACACGCAGGGCGCGGTGAGTCACACGCAGGGCGCGGTGAGTCACACGCAGGGCGCGGTGAGTCACACGCAGGGCGCGGTGAGTCACACGCAGGGCGCGGTGAGTCACACGCAGGGCGCGGTGAGTCACACGCAGGGCGCGGTGAGTCACACGCAGGGCGCGGTGAGTCACACGCAGGGCGCGGTGAGTCACACGCAGGGCGCGGTGAGTCACACGCAGGGCGCGGTGAGTCACACGCAGGGCGCGGTGAGTCACACGCAGGGCGCGGTGAGTCACACGCAGGGCGCGGTGAGTCACACGCAGGGCGCGGTGAGTCACACGCAGGGCGCGGTGAGTCACACGCAGGGCGCGGTGAGTCACACGCAGGGCGCGGTGAGTCACACGCAGGGCGCGGTGAGTCACACGCAGGGCGCGGTGAGTCACACGCAGGGCGCGGTGAGTCACACGCAGGGCGCGGTGAGTCACACGCAGGGCGCGGTGAGTCACACGCAGGGCGCGGTGAGTCACACGCAGGGCGCGGTGAGTCACACGCAGGGCGCGGTGAGTCACACGCAGGGCGCGGTGAGTCACACGCAGGGCGCGGTGAGTCACACGCAGGGCGCGGTGAGTCACACGCAGGGCGCGGTGAGTCACACGCAGGGCGCGGTGAGTCACACGCAGGGCGCGGTGAGTCACACGCAGGGCGCGGTGAGTCACACGCAGGGCGCGGTGAGTCACACGCAGGGCGCGGTGAGTCACACGCAGGGCGCGGTGAGTCACACGCAGGGCGCGGTGAGTCACACGCAGGGCGCGGTGAGTCACACGCAGGGCGCGGTGAGTCACACGCAGGGCGCGGTGAGTCACACGCAGGGCGCGGTGAGTCACACGCAGGGCGCGGTGAGTCACACGCAGGGCGCGGTGAGTCACACGCAGGGCGCGGTGAGTCACACGCAGGGCGCGGTGAGTCACACGCAGGGCGCGGTGAGTCACACGCAGGGCGCGGTGAGTCACACGCAGGGCGCGGTGAGTCACACGCAGGGCGCGGTGAGTCACACGCAGGGCGCGGTGAGTCACACGCAGGGCGCGGTGAGTCACACGCAGGGCGCGGTGAGTCACACGCAGGGCGCGGTGAGTCACACGCAGGGCGCGGTGAGTCACACGCAGGGCGCGGTGAGTCACACGCAGGGCGCGGTGAGTCACACGCAGGGCGCGGTGAGTCACACGCAGGGCGCGGTGAGTCACACGCAGGGCGCGGTGAGTCACACGCAGGGCGCGGTGAGTCACACGCAGGGCGCGGTGAGTCACACGCAGGGCGCGGTGAGTCACACGCAGGGCGCGGTGAGTCACACGCAGGGCGCGGTGAGTCACACGCAGGGCGCGGTGAGTCACACGCAGGGCGCGGTGAGTCACACGCAGGGCGCGGTGAGTCACACGCAGGGCGCGGTGAGTCACACGCAGGGCGCGGTGAGTCACACGCAGGGCGCGGTGAGTCACACGCAGGGCGCGGTGAGTCACACGCAGGGCGCGGTGAGTCACACGCAGGGCGCGGTGAGTCACACGCAGGGCGCGGTGAGTCACACGCAGGGCGCGGTGAGTCACACGCAGGGCGCGGTGAGTCACACGCAGGGCGCGGTGAGTCACACGCAGGGCGCGGTGAGTCACACGCAGGGCGCGGTGAGTCACACGCAGGGCGCGGTGAGTCACACGCAGGGCGCGGTGAGTCACACGCAGGGCGCGGTGAGTCACACGCAGGGCGCGGTGAGTCACACGCAGGGCGCGGTGAGTCACACGCAGGGCGCGGTGAGTCACACGCAGGGCGCGGTGAGTCACACGCAGGGCGCGGTGAGTCACACGCAGGGCGCGGTGAGTCACACGCAGGGCGCGGTGAGTCACACGCAGGGCGCGGTGAGTCACACGCAGGGCGCGGTGAGTCACACGCAGGGCGCGGTGAGTCACACGCAGGGCGCGGTGAGTCACACGCAGGGCGCGGTGAGTCACACGCAGGGCGCGGTGAGTCACACGCAGGGCGCGGTGAGTCACACGCAGGGCGCGGTGAGTCACACGCAGGGCGCGGTGAGTCACACGCAGGGCGCGGTGAGTCACACGCAGGGCGCGGTGAGTCACACGCAGGGCGCGGTGAGTCACACGCAGGGCGCGGTGAGTCACACGCAGGGCGCGGTGAGTCACACGCAGGGCGCGGTGAGTCACACGCAGGGCGCGGTGAGTCACACGCAGGGCGCGGTGAGTCACACGCAGGGCGCGGTGAGCCACACGCAGGGCGCGGTCAGCCACACGCAGGGCGCGGTGAGTCACGCAGGGCGCGGTGAGTCACGCAGGGGGCGGTCAGCCACACGCAGGGCGCGGTGAGCCACACGCAGGGCGCGGTGAGCCACACGCAGGGCGCGGTGAGCCACACGCAGGGCGCGGTGAGCCACACGCAGGGCGCGGTGAGCCACACGCAGGGCGCGGTCAGGCACACGCAGGGCGCGGTGAGCCACACGCAGGGCGCGGTGAGCCACACGCAGGGAGCGGTGAGCCACACGCAGGGAGCGGTGAGCCACACGCAGGTCGCGGTGAGTCACACGCAGGGCGCGGTGAGCCACACGCAGGGCGCGGTGAGTCACACGCAGGGTGCAGTCGTTGCATACAGGATGCTGTCAGTCCCATAGAGGACGCTCACATGAGGACGGGGCAAGAAGTGCGATAAACCATTGAGTGCTGCGCTTGTTGCTCGGTGTTTGCTGGTATCGGGCTCTTCTAGGACACTTTTGATGGGAATATTGGTGCATAGAGTGAGGTTGGGGTTATTATCGGTTATCATGGAATATTCCCATCTTCAGAGATGGATATCGGATATAACTTGTGAAGACGAGCACTTTTAAAATGTACAGCTTATTAAAATTAAAGTTATTCACCAAAATTAGAATAAATCAATATAAAAAAAACTTTAGCGAATATTTTTTATCAGAAAAATGTTTTTTTCCCTCTACTTCCGAGCCAATTCTCCTTCCCATCGTCTGCTAAACTTATCATTCAGCCTGAAAAACGTGTAAAAACTGTCGTGCTCAATACGGCCTGTCCGCTCACTGAGTGATCAGATTACAGCCGCCTATTAACACCACAGTATTTTCTGTCTGAAAGCTGTTCGTAAAAAAACAGCACTCAGGCCAATGTTAGTCAATGAGGCGATTTTTTTTTTTTTTTTTTCACGGACATAATCTGTTTGTGAAAATAATTGCAGTATGAACTTGTTTCTTCAGAAAATCGGATGAGATTCCCCATTGAAGTCTATCGATGTCCAAAAAAAAAAATCAGATGCCGTACAGAGCCACAGTCCAGAATTCTACGGATACATTGCAATTCTGTAAATGTTCTTGTAAATTATTATTAGCTGCTGTAAAAAAAAAAAAAAAAATTGAGTTGCATCTAGATAACAAGTGAGAAAAAAAAATGGTCCGAGTATTCTGGATGAAACTGACAATTTTGTATACGCTCACGCAAACCTGGCCAAAGAAAAAGAGGCAGAGAGAAGGTGCTACGTGTTTTTCTAGTAAGTGTTTTATCTCATTCCAGAGCTGGATTCACATCTACACTGCTGTGTACTATCTTCTATACTGCTGCTGCTGATAATCATGTGCTATATATAGACATTGGAGTGGGAATCCATCATATCTATGGGCTAGTCTCCACCCGGTAGCTCAAAAGCAGGATATAAGTCATGTTCTCATGTACACAATTCATTTAAGTTATTGCCATCATATTCAGCAGCTCTTTACAGACATTATCATCACTGTCCCCGATGGGCTCACAATCTAGATTCCCTATCAGTATGTCTTTGGAGTGTGGGAGGTGTGATGCGGCGCTCACTAACGAGTTGAGGAATACTCGCTTTGCAGCGATATAACACAGCAGGACCGTATTTTTTTCAAAAGTTCAATTGGGTTTATTATTCAACTAGATGGTGGCCCGATTCTAATGCATCGGATATTCTAGAATATGTATGTAGTTTATTTAAGAAGATTTTAGAATAATACATTGAATACACAGGATTCGGCCGGCCGCGACCAATTAGCGAGGTCGCTGATTGTTCGGCCAGCCACGTAGTATATAGCACAGCCACGTAGTATATAACAGCCCACGTAGTATATAGCACAGCCACGTAGTATATAACAGCCCACGTAGTATATAGCACAGCCACGTAGTATATAACAGCCCACGTAGTATATAGCACAGCCACGTAGTATATAACAGCCCATATAGTATATAGCACAGCCACATATTATATAACACAGCCCACGTAGTATATAGCACAGCTACATAGTAGATAACAGCCCACGTAGTATATAGCACAGCCACATAGTATATAACAGCCCACGTAGTATATAGCACAGCCACGTGGTATATAACAGCCCACGTAGTATATAGCACAGCCACGTAGTATATAACAGCCCACGTAGTATATAGCACAGCCACGTAGTATATAACAGCCCACGTAGTAAATAGCACAGCCACGTAGTATATGTTAGGGGTCGAGTTCCTGCCTCTGCACAGGGGGAATCTCAGGCCATCTCCGCTGCGGTCTCCCATTCTTCTCCTGCTGCAGTGGAGCCTGCTCAGCAGAGACGTCGGTCCCAGCGTCTCGCTCAGGCTACGTTCATATTTGCGGTGCGTCGGGCGCAACCGCGGCGACGCATGCGCCCCTATATTTAACATGGCGGGCGCATGGACATGCGTTGTGTTGCGTTTTGTGACGCATGCGTTTTTTGGGCGCAAGCGTCAGGGCGCAGAGGACGCTGCTTGTTGCATTTTTTTTGCGCTATAAAAATGAATGCATGCGTCACAAAACGCAGCGTTTTGCTGCGTTTTTGCGTGCATTGTGCGTTGCGTCGCCGACGCAGCACACAACAACGCAAATGTGAACGTAGCCTCAGTCTGACTCTGTGCAAAGAGTTACTGCTGCATTTCCTGCTTCTGCCATTGAAGTCAGTGCTGGGCAGCGGCGAGCAGACGCTTCTGGGACTAAGTCCTGCTTTTCACGTTCTGAGCATGCCCAGAGTAAGATCTCTCAGTGGAGGTCGAGAGTCACATGGTCAGATACTGCAGCTAAGTCCATTGGTCCTTTCAGGAAGGTCCTGTAGGTGCTAGGACTAAGTCCTGCTTTGCACACACTGAGCATGCCCAGAGCAAGATCTCTCAGTGGAGATCTAGGGTCACATGCTCAGGTATGGCAGTCTCTCATTGGTCCTTTTAGGAAGGTCTTTTACTTGCTGCAGCTATTTAAGGCTCGCATGGCCGCACGGCCATGCGCTAGTATTGTCTTTTGTTATGTGCTTTGCGCCAGTGTGGTCACGTGAGAGTGTGTTCAGGGACCCGGCTGAAATAAGCCCCTAGAATGCTGGCACCTCCGGCGAGGAGTTTGTGTTTGATTGTATTCAGGGACGTGGCTGAAATAAGCCCCTAGAATGCTGGCACCTCCGGCAAGGAGTTTTGTGTGCATGCGTGACCACTGACTGCTCTCTGTTTGGGCAGTTAGCCTGTGCCTCTGTGGAGTCTAACAGGGCACAGTGCTTTTCTTTCACGGCTACTCGGTGAATTAACTGAGTTAGTCCATACCGCCATATAGTTCCGCCGTTTGCTAGCAGCAGGTACTCCTGCACGGTGGACCCCGGGCTGCGAACGCACCAATATCAATAAAAACATCTCTATTTGCTCGGTGCGTTCCGCTAGCCCTAACAGTATATAACACAGCCCACGGAGTATATAGCACAGCCACGTAGTATATAGCACAGCCCATGGAGTATATAACAGCCCACATAGCATATAACACAGCCATGTAATTTATAACAGCCCACGTAGCATATAACACAGCCACGTAGTATATTGCACAGCACACGCAGTATATTGCACAGCCCACGTGGTACATTGCACAGCCCACGTAGTACATTGCACAGCCCACGTAGTACATTGCACAGCCCACGTAGTACATTGCACAGCCCACGTAGTATATAGCACAGCCACGTAGTATATAGCACAGCCACGTAGTATATAACACAGCCCACGGAGTATATAGCACAGCTACGTAGTATATAGCACAGCCCACGGAGTGTATAACAGCCCACATAGCATATAACACAACCATGTAGTTTATCACAGCCCACGTAGCATATAACACAGCTCACATAGTATATAACAGCCCACACACGTAGTGTATAACACAGGCCATGTAGTGTATAACACAGGCCACGTAGTGTATAACACAGGCCAAGTAGTGTATAACACAGGCCACGTAGTGTATAGCACAGCCCACGTAGTATATTGCACAGCCCACGTAGTATATTGCACAGCCCACGTAGTATATAGCACAGCCCACGCAGTATATAGCACAGCCCACGCAGTATATAGCACAGCCCACGCAGTATATAGCACAGCCCACGCAGTATATAGCACAGCCCACGCAGTATATAGCACAGCCCACGCAGTATATTGCACAGCCCACGCAGTATATTGCACAGCCCACGCAGTATATTGCACAGCCCACGTAGTATATAGCACAGCCCACGTAGTATATAGCAATATGGGCATCATATCCCTGCTAAAAAAAAAGAATTAAAATAAAAAATAGTTATATACTCACCTTCCGTTGACCCCTGGATCCAAGCGAAGCGTTTACCGATGCTCCTCGCACGCTCCGGTCTCGAGTGCATTGCGGTCTCGCAAGATGATGACGTGGCGGTCTCGCGAGATGATGATGTCGTAGTCTCGCGAGACCGCTACGTCATCATCTCGCGAGACCGCAATGCATGGATCGGCCACCGGAGCGTCGCGAGGAGCGGGAAAGGCCTGGGCTGGATCCAGAAGGTGAGTATATAATGATTTTTTATTATTTTTAACATTAAATCCCGCGCCAATGGCGCTGATTGGTCGTGCGCGCCGGCTGGGCGCGACCAATCAGCGAAGCGGGATTTAAATCCCACGCCAATGTCTCGGGGGGTAGTATAGAGGGGGCACTGACTGCAGGGGAGTAGGGAGTGGCCGGACTGTGCCCGTCGCTCCCAAGAGTGCATTGCGGTCTCGCGAGATGTTGACTTGCGGTCTCGCGAGACTGCTACGTCATCATCTCGCGAGACCGCAATGCATGGACCGGTCACCGGAGCGTCGCGAGGAGCGGGAAAGGCTTGGGCTGGATCAGGAAGGTGAGTATATAATGATTTTTTTATTTTTTTACATTATTTTTAACATTAGATCTTTTTACTATTGATGTCGCATAGGCAGCATCAATAGTAAAAAGTTGGTCACACAGGGTTAATAGCAGCGTTAGCGAAGTGTGTTACACTGTGGCATAACGCGGTCCAATAACGCTGCCATTAACCCTGTGTGAGCGCTGACTGGAGGGGAGTATGGAGCGGGCACTGACTGCGGGGAGGAAGGAGCGGCCATTTTTCCACTGGACTGTGCCCGTTGCTGATTGGTCGTTGCTGTTTTGCTGTGACCAATCAGCGACTTGGGATTTCCGTTACAGACAGACAGAAAGACGGAAGTGACCCTTAGACAAAAATATAGTAGATAAGCCCCAGAGGCACAAACACAAAATAACAGCTTTCAGATCCAGTGAAACAAAGTAACAGTGTTCATAGCATCACTTCATATACGGCTTCATGTCACAGACACTAAACATGCCGGATTTCTCACTTTGTCCAGTTATCATGGCCGACCGTACGCCGAACAGTTCCTTAAATCCACTGGAGAAGCTGCCTTACGGGAATCACCAACTTGCCTGACAGGCATACACCAGTTGGTTCCAGACCCACCGAAGGACGGTAGCTTCCCCAACACAGTAGCCGTCACTGGCTCTGCAGATTCATGGCCTCACCTCGTGCTTTTCAGGGATCCGGTCCACACACAGGACCTCCCAACACAGAGGTCACTCAGAATCACAACCTCACCTCGTGCGTTTCAGGGATCCGGTCCACACACAGGACCTCCCAACACAGAGGCCACTCAGGATCACGGCCTCACCAGGTGCTCTTCAGGGATCCGGTCCACACACAGGACCTCCCAACACAGAGGCCACTCAGGATCACGGCCTCACCAGGTGCTCTTCAGGGATCCAGTCCACACACAGGACCTCCCAACACAGAGGCCACTCAGGATCACGGCCTCACTAGATGCTCTTCAGGGTTCCGGTTCCCACTCTGGACCTCCCAACACAGGGGCCACTCAGGATCACGGCCTCACCAGGTGCTCTTCAGGGTTCCATCCCCACTCTGGACCTCCCAACACTCAGGCCTTTCCTCTCACAGGACCTTACAGCTAAGAATCATTCAGCCAGACCCACCCAGCTCTCTGACTAACCTGTAAGCCTCCCTTTAAACCTACACCAATACTTGTGGGACTACAGGTCCCAGAACAACCTTACCTCAGGCTTGCAGGGCAGAGTATCTTCCTCTGCGACACATACCGGCCATCTATATATATAATTGCCTAAGGGTTTTTCCGTCTGTCTGTCTTTCTGTCTGTCTGTCTGTCCAGGAAATCCCGCGTCTCTGATTGGTCGAGGCCGCCAGGCCTCGACCAATCAGAGATGGGCACAGCATCGACGTAGAAATCCCGCGTCTCTGATTGGTCGAGGCCGCAAGGCCTCGACCAATCAGCAACGGGCACAGCGACGATGATGTCATAATGGTTGCCATGGCGACGATGATGTCATAAAGGTTGCCTCGACCAATCAGCGACGGGCACAGTCTGCCGCGAATTCTGGAATCATCATTGTCCATATACTACGGGGACATGCATACTACCGGGACATGCCGCCAGGCCTTGACCAATCAGCGACGGGCACAGTATCGACGTAGAAATCCCGTGCCTCTGATTGGTCGAGGCCACCAGGCCTCGACCAATCAGCAACGGGCACAGCGACGATGATGTCATAAAGGACATAGAAATCCCACATTTCTGATTCAGCGACGGGCACAGTATCGACGTAGGTGTCATAATGGTTGCCATGGCGACGATGATGTCATAAAGGTTGCCTCGACCAATCAGCGACGGGCACAGTCTGCCGCAAATTCTGGAATCATCATTGTTCATATACTACGGGGACATGCATATTCTAGAATACCCGATGCGTTAGAATCGGGCCACAATCTAGTTCACAATAATGCCGGACATTGTCTCATCACCACAGTTATGCCTGCGACTGCCATGCATTCCTATATCCTCAGTACGCCTCCATGCGCATTCTGGGGAGACTATGCAGCGCCCCCTACCTGTAACAGGGGTCACTGCATCACAGAGGAAACCGGAGGAAACCCACACAAACACGGGGAGAACATGCAAACTCTTTGCAGGGATTTGAACCCAGAACCCCAGCGCTGCAAAGCAACTGTTACCCACTGAGCCACCTTCACATTTTATTCTGAAATGTACAGTACACTTTATAATTCCTTGTTCTTTCTCAGAAGCATAAAGTTTTTAATATATTTACAAAAGATTTCAGTCTAATCTTACAATATTGGGGTGCAGCTGTTGTGGGTGCAAAGGTAACAGTGGCACCTGGTCCAGACAACCTCAGCCACATAAGACGACAGCGGTGTGGGTGACCCTGTTAAAAATTTAGCATCAGTCAATGATGCCAACACTTAAATGTCCAACACTATAATAAGTTACAGTCGTGCAAAATATTAGTGAAGCTTTAAATCCTTGAAAAATGATTATTGTTGCATGCCAAATAAAAAGTACATAAAACACCAACCAATAATGTATGCAAAGCACAGAAAATGAAGACTTTCAATGTTAATCTTTAATTTGACCTTTGCTAATTATGTAGCATTTTAGTAAACCTGGAACTGGAAATTTATCACAGATGAACGACATAATGCAAAATGACCACAAGATGGTGCCAGAGAGGCGTGCAGCGGGAACACTGGCCCTAGACGCAGTGCGCGGCCGCCCCGCATGCGCGCAGTATGGACGCCGTTTTCCTATCTAATCCCTGCACTTTACATTGAGAAGTGAAGATCCGACTTTTTCCCTGATTTAATGTCATTTCTGTTTCAGATTTGAGCATTTAGACATTGTTGGAAAATTAACTTCTTTTTTTTTTTCGCTTGGAATCTCCAGGATTCACAAGTGCGCAGTCACAGAGTGAGACTGCAGACTAGTAGCCTAAGGCCGGACAAATCCTTTAATGAGTATCTAAATGTTCACAGTATATTTTCTTATTTGACAGGCACTTTAATTGCTTGTAGATTGCTGGAGGTTAGGCTCTTGAGACTCCAAATGATCGATTATTGGGGTCTCAGGACCCGGACCACCGCCTATGTACCTATGTTTAAAGTGCCTGTTAAATATAAAAGAAAAAATGCAAAAGTTTACTCTTTGAACTCTTTAATACAGCAGCGCCATCTGCTGCTTGTTCTGCGCAATCCCTTCCAGGTATAAGCCTGCAGCTGTTGTATACAACAATCTACCCAATATGTCTTACTCTAAACACTCGGGATGTGTCAGAAATGTCCTACCGGTCATTATACATCCTCCACTGCTATATAATAATGACCAAAAGTAATTTATGGAGTGCTGCATCTTCTACTTCTCGCTTATTGTATAACTTGCCATTCGGAGAAAAGCAGCTGCCGCTAAGAAGCCATACCCTACCCACTACGGCCATAACATAAATAGCATGGGAATAATCCCCTTCCCCCTGGGCAGAATGACACGGCAGGAGATCCGGAGAGATTGTGTCACTTTGCAGAGCCGCCCGGATTATCTTCTTGTCAATAGCGCTGTTTATTCTCAATGTCACCTGCTGCATTGTGTTTCCTGCCCGTCGGTCTCCCGCAGCGCCGTCCCACTCACTGTTCCATTCTCTCCCACACCCACACACTTTTCCACTTACCCCCTTTCAGCTCCTTCTACCTTATTTTTTCCATCTTACTGACCTAATATAACAATACGTCCATGTCATCGTCAGATTTTACACCTCGGGGGTCGCGGAGCCGGCAATAATGACTTGTCGTAGACATAACATAAATGAAGACTCGGGGGGCCGGCAGAGACCTTTCGTTGCCCCTCAGAGTCACGGCACATAAACCATATGTCCACCATATTTGTGCTGCTTTTCTGCTGTCACATTTTTAAGAGGTTTTTTTTTTTTTTTTTTTTTTTAAGAATGTCTGAAAAATATATTGTATGTTCCTACATGTTTGTTACAATGTGTCAGTGTAGTTATATAGATAAACTTGGCATCCAGCCTTTATAGCTCACAGAGGATTGTCCAGACTGGATAGATGATTGCTGGCCCACAAAAACATACGGTATCTGCCAATCAAATGATAGTTTGATCACACAATGTTTACGGACGTTAAAGTCACCTTTTGTCAGCGGCGTTTCTGAAGGAAAGTGCTGCCGAGAATAATGATATCCTATGTAAATTAATGATTGTTCAGTCACAGTGGCGATGATTGCTCCGTGGAAATGGAGGGAAGTGAGTGCCGATCAACTGATTATATCACTGAGCACCAATAATTTTGCCTGGGAAATCTGACCTATGTAAGGTTGCTGCTGGACACTTAGTTGATGGGCGGTGTGTATCACAGAGGCCGTTGTCCTCTGTGATGTAATCCTGGAGTAATGCTCTAGTGCACATAGTACTAAGAGGCTTGTTTTGTGTATCTGGGTCAGGTTTACGGGCAGCATGAGAGATGGGTGGGTCTGGTGGGCCACATAACCCCACCTCTGGGTGTGGTTCACAGGATAAATTGAAGTCTGTTTCACACATGGTCTTTATCTAGAGGTGAGGAGAAGACCTCCAGTGTGATATCTCCAGACTGAGCCTCTACGCTGGGTGCTATCCAGCCTTTGTGTTCTGGACTGTCTCTAAAGTGACTTTGTTAGAACTGTTTACTTTGCTTTGTCTGCACTGAAAGCTGTTTATTTTCCTTTTGCTTGTGGCATGGTTTATGAAGCACCAATAAACCAGCCTGGACATTTAAATGGAAATGGTTCCTGTGTTACCTCACCATACACCCAAGTGAGAAGCATTCCCACACCATATAAAAAGAAAAATCGTCCAATTTTCATCCCCAAAAAGTTTTCTGTGTTAATAATAATAATAATAATAATAATAATAATAATAATGATGTATCAATAAACATTGTATGTAGTACGGATGATTAATGATGAGCGAATGTGCTGGGACAAGGTGTTATCTGAGCATGCTCAGGTGTTAACTGAGTATCTTCGGGGTGCTCGAAAAATATGTTCGAGTTCCCACGGCTGTTCGACAGCCGCAACACCTGCAGGGATTACCTGTTTGTTAGGCCATCCCTGCATGTGTATGTGTGTGCGGCTATTGATGAGCTCTGAGACATGCAGCTGCGGGGATTCGAACATCAAAAGTTGACAAATGGTGGATACTAACCCCACAGTTACTGCACGTACCCAACACATGTTTCACCTACAGCTTTGATGAGGGAAGCATTGCATTGTTCATGATAGTCCAATAGCGTGCCGCCCTGAAAAGTTAGGCCACCTCTGTTTTGCCTCTATGCAGTATGACAAATAGGAAAACTGCAGCAGAGAGACAAAGATCCTCCCCAGCTTCCAGTAGAGAACAAACATCCACCCCACTTCCTGTATGGAGAGATGAACTTCCCCTAACTTCCTATATGAATCTGCCCACCCATGACTTCCTGATGTAGACATGAACTAGTCCTAACTTTTTAGACAAATACCTACCGCCACTTCTTGTATGTAAACATGAACTTTCTCCTTGTTCTTGTAGACAGACAATGACCCACCCCACTTCCTGTATCTAGACATGAACTTCTCACTTTCTGTAGGTGGACAAAGACCCACCCCCACTTCCTGCATGTAGACATGAACTTCCTCTTACTTCCTGTAGGAGACAAAGACCCACCCCCACTTCCTTCATGTAGACATGAACTTCTCACTTCCTGTAGAAGACAAAGACCCACCCCCACTTCCTGCGTGTAGACATGAACTTCCTCTTACTTCCTGTAGGAGACAAAGACCCATCCCCACTTCCTGCATGTAGACATGAACTTCTCACTTCCTGTAGAAGACAAAGACCCACCCCCACTTCCTGCATGTAGACATGAACTTCCTCTTACTTCCTGTAGGAGACAAAGACCCACCCCCACTTCCTGCATGTAGACATGAACTTCCTCTTACTTCCTGTAGGAGACAAAGACCCACCCCCACTTCCTTCATGTAGACATGAACTTCTCACTTCCTGTAGAAGACAAAGACCCACCCCCACTTCCTGCGTGTAGACATGAACTTCCTCTTACTTCCTGTAGACAGACAACGACCCACCACTTCCTGCATGCAGACATGAGCTTCCTCACTTCCTGTAGACAATGACCCACCACTACTTCCTGTATGCAGACACGAGCTTCCTCTGACTTCCTGTAGACAGACAATGACCCACCACTACTTCCTGTATGCAGACACGAGCTTCCTCTCACTTCCTGTAGACAATGACCCACCACCACTTCCTGTATGCAGACACGAGCTTCCTCTCACTTCCTGTAGACAATGACCCACCACCACTTCCTGCATGCAGACACGAGCTTCCTCACTTCCTGTAGACAGACAATGACCCACCACTACTTCCTGTATGCAGACATGAGCTTCCTCTCACTTCCTGTAGACAGACAATGACCCACCACCACTTCCTGTATGCAGACACGAGCTTCCTCTCACTTCCTGTAGACAGACAATGACCCACCACCACTTCCTGTATGCAGACATGAGCTTCCTCTCACTTCCTGTAGACAAACAATGACCCACCACTACTTCCTGTATGCAGACACGAGCTTCCTCTCACTTCCTGTAGACAATGACCCACCACCACTTCCTGTATGCAGACACGAGCTTCCTCTCACTTCCTGTAGACAATGACCCACCACCACTTCCTGTATGCAGACACGAGCTTCCTCTCACTTCCTGTAGACAGTGTCCCACCACTTCCTGTATGCAGACACGAGCTTCCTCTCACTTCCTGTAGACAATGTCCCAGCACTTCCTGTATAGAGACACAAGCTTCCTCTCACTTCCTGTAGACAATGTCCCACCACTTCCTGTATAGAGACACAAGCTTCCTCTCACTTCCTGTAGACAATGACCCACCACTTCCTGTATGCAGACACGAGCTTCCTCTCACTTCCTGTAGTCAGTGTCCCACCACTTCCTGTATGCAGACACGAGCTTCCTCTCACTTCCTGTAGACAGTGTCCCACCACTTCCTGTATGCAGACACGAGCTTCCTCTCACTTCCTGTAGACAATGTCCCACCACTTCCTGTATGCAGACACGAGCTTCCTCTCACTTCCTGTAGACAGTGTCCCACCACTTCCTGTATGCAGACACGAGCTTCCTCTCACTTCCTGTAGACAGTGTCCCACCACTTCCTGTATGCAGACACGAGCTTCCTCTCACTTCCTGTAGACAATGTCCCACCACTTCCTGTATGCAGACACGAGCTTCCTCTCACTTCCTGTAGACAATGTCCCACCACTTCCTGTATGCAGACACGAGCTTCCTCTCACTTCCTGTAGACAATGTCCCACCACTTCCTGTATGCAGACACGAGCTTCCTCTCACTTCCTGTAGACAATGTCCCACCACCACTTCCTGTATGCAGACACGAGCTTCCTCACTTCCTGTAGACAATGACCCACCACTTCCTGTATAGAGACACGAGCTTCCTCTCACTTCCTGTAGACAATGTCCCACCACTTCCTGTATGCAGACACGAGCTTCCTCTCACTTCCTGTAGACAATGTCCCACCACCACTTCCTGTATGCAGACACGAGCTTCCTCACTTCCTGTAGACAATGACCCACCACTTCCTGTATAGAGACACGAGCTTCCTCTCACTTCCTGTAGACAATGTCCCACCACTTCCTGTATGCAGACACGAGCTTCCTCTCACTTCCTGTAGACAATGTCCCACCACTTCCTGTATGCAGACACGAGCTTCCTCACTTCCTGTAGACAATGACCCACCACCACTTCCTGTATGCAGACACGAGCTTCCTCACTTCCTGTAGACAATGTCCCACCACCACTTCCTGTATAGAGACATTCCCCTCATTTCTTGTAGAGCGATAAAGATCTGCTCCTGTTAAACAATAAAGGGGACATAAAGTTTACTATAGTGCCCGAGCCCCATTAATCAGCTAACTGGAGGACGGCGCCGTGAGTGAGACCCCCGCCGATCTAGTACTGGATGTCCATCCTTATTAGAGGTCATCACTATTCTAGCCTACGTAACCCCTTCATATCTGACCTATTGACATTTTATCATCTTATTCATTTGATTTTCTATTTTTTTTCCCCCCAAAATTTTTATTTTTATTTTTGGAAAAATTGTTTTAGAAAAATTCGGTTGGCCTCCATGTTACAGGCTGACTTTCCTGTTTTAGGATCCCTGGTTCAACATCATGAAACATGAGCCGCTGCCAAAGTCCGAATACTACCTGTACCTGCTGTTGTCCCTGGGGATTCACCTCTATTCATTTTATGACGTCTACGTGTCGTCCAGAGGTAAAATTACAGCTCAGACGTAAAGGTTATACAGGTTATGAGGCAGAGGTCAACCTGATCCTAACACTAGAACTGATGGGAAATGTATTATTATTGTTATTATTATTAATAATAAATTAAAAGTATTAATAGTATTAATATTAATAATAAATTAATTAAATGTATGTAAATTTAAAGGGTTTTGCCACTAATAACAATTACACCTATCCATAGGATAGATAATAAATGTATGAACGGCCGGGACACCCACTGGTCACGAGACTAAGGTTCAGTGTTCCTCATGTGAATACCCATGGGTGACCTCTGCTCCATTTAAACATGTCCTCCAAAGCTCCATCTACTCACAGGATAGAAGACCCCCAATCTCCTGAGTGATGGGTGTCCCAGCATTTTGACACCCAGTGATCATACATTTATTCCCTATACTGTAGATAGCTGATAAATGCTTTTCATTTAACATAATACCACTTTAAGTGATCAGAACATAATAAATACTGCCTAAGCCTCTGTTCACACTGCTTTCCAAGCCGTCAATAGCAAATCATGCAGTTTTATTCTTGCTGTCAGATCTACAGACACCCCAATCGACTCGCTCAGTACAGTTTATTGGGTGCCGATGGGATGGGTGATATGACAGATCACATGTGGTGAACTCTTTTTTTAACACATTTGTATATTGGATTTTTTTGGGATATTATCGTTTTTCTATGATCCCAGTGTTGATATTCTAAGCAATATTGCGATGGACGACCAGTCATAACATACGGTAACACAGATTCAGTATTGACTCACAACCGAAGTCAGGTGTTCAGTCTGTTCAGGGGGTCTCACAAGATAGATGTTTCCATGAATTGGTGTCAGCTTCTCCACAATACATAGCAACCAAGGACATTGACAGTGCTGGTTATAGACTAGGATACTATAAAAGTCATAAAACAGCATCATTTACGTTGCCTAAACCAGAGTTTCGCCCTTGCGGCTTTGTCTAGCGTATTTCCCTGGACAAAGCCAGAAGGGCGAAACCCTGGGTCTGGCAGTGTAAATGAAGCATGCTGATTTATGGACTTTTAAATTAACCTAAATCGCTGTTTTATCAGTCTATAAGTAGCACTGGAAGATTATTCCTCCTCCTGCTTTGTATTGGGGAGGATCTGTCGCCGATCCATGGTGAAATGGAGACATCTATATTATGAGACCCCTGATCAGACTGTAAGAACACCTGACCCTGGTCGTAAGCTGGTGCTGAATCTGTATTGCCTAATGTTTCGAGCAGTCCAACACTACAGTCATGGCCAAAAGTTTTGAGAATGACACCAAAATAATATTTTCACATGATCTGCTGCCCTCTGGTTTTTATTAGTGTTTGTCTGATGTTTATATCACATACAGAAATATAATTGCAGTCATATTATGAGTACCAATAGGTTATATTGACAGTTAGAATGAGTTAATGCAGCAAGTCAATATTTGCAGTGTTGACCCTTCTTCTTCAAGACCTCTGCAATTCTCCCTGGCATGCTCTCAATCAACTTCTGGACCAAATCCTGTCTGATAGCAGTCCATTCTTGCATAATCAATGCTTGAATTTTGCCATAATTTGTTGGTTTTTGTTTGTCCACCCGTCTCTTGATGATTGACCACAAGTTCTCAATGGGATTAAGATCTGGGGAGTTTCCAGGCCATGGACCCAAAATCTCTGTTTTGTTCCATGAGCCATTTAGTTATCACCTTTGCTTTATGGCAAGGTGCTCCATCATGCTGGAAAAGGCATTGTTGGGCGCCAAACTGCTCTTGGACGGTTGGGAGAAGTTGCTCTTGGAGAACATTCTGGTACCATTCTTTATTCATGGCTGTGTTTTTAGGCAAGACTGTGAGTGAGCCGATTCCCTTGGCTGAGAAGCAACCCCACACATGTATGGTTTCAGGATGCTTTACAGTTGGCATGAGACAAGACTGGTGGTAGCGCTCACCTCTTCTTCTCCGAATAAGCTGTTTTCCAGATGTCCCAAACAATCGAAAAGGGGATTCATCAGAGAAAATGACTTTGCCCCAGTCCTCAGCAGTCCACTCCCTGTACCTTTTGCAGAACATCAGTCGGTCCCTGATGTTTTTTCTGGAGAGAAGTGGCTTCTTTGCTGCCCTCCTTGAAACCAGGCCTTGCTCAAAGAGTCTCCGTCTCACAGTGCGTGCAGAAGCACTCCCACCAGCCTGCTGCCATTCCTGAGCAAGCTCGGCACTGCTGGTAGTCCGATCCCGCAGCTGAAACAGTTTGAAGATACGGTCCTGGCGCTTGCTGGTCTTTCTTGGGCGCCCTGGAGCCTTTTTGACAACAATGGAAGCTCTTTCCTTGAAGTTCTTGATGGTGCGATAGATTGTTGACTGAGGTGCAATCTTTGTAGCTGCGATACTCTTCCCTGTTAGGCCATTTTTGTGCAGGGCAATGATGGCTGCACGTGTTTCTTTAGAGATAACCATGGTTAACTGAAGAGAAACAATGATACCAAGCACCAGCCTCCTTTTAAAGTGTCCAGTGATGTCATTCTTACTTATTCATGACTGATTGATCGCCAGCCCTGTCCTCATCAACACCCACACCTGTGTTAATGGATCAATCACTAAAACGATGTTAGCTGCTCCTTTTAAGGCAGGACTGCAATGATGTTGAAATGTGTTTTGGGGGTTAAAGTTCATTTTCTGGCCAAATATTGACTTTGCAAGTACAGTAATTGCTCTTAAGCTGATCACTCTGACATTCCGGAGTATATGCAAATTGCTATTAGAAAAAATGAAGCAGTAGACTTTGGAAAAATTAATATTTGTCTCATTCTCAACATTTTTATCCATGACTGTATGTTTACTGACACTTTTCTTCTAGAATTTAAGTGTATAATGAATGGTTTCTATTCTGTGCGCTTTCATTTTTTGTGTTTGCCGATATTTACCGCAGTTTCTCTCTTCTGCAGATCATGAACACATCATCGAGGAAGAAGTCGGACTAGAAAGAGATATTTATTTTTGGGGTTTAAAAAAGGTACGGTACTTTATTCTTGTCTTAGTCCATTTAGGATTATGATGGCAACCTCTATGTATTTTTTTTTTGTTCTTCAGATGTCTCACTTGTAGAAATTTGCTAAACACCAAAACCAGAAAGAAGGACAAAACAAAAGGGATAAAAAGAGAGGAACACTTTCTAGACACCACACTATGAGAAAAAGGCGTACAGTCAATTAAATTGGTTGTGTAGGCCATAACGTACATCATTCTGATAATGAGAATAGCGGTAACAGCAGATGGTTGACAGGTGAGGTCATGGTGCAGCCTTCAGCTGTCTCTGTCCAGGCCGGAGTGGAACAGCCGGATGTGGCCCTCGAGCCACGTTTGCTCAACTCTGCCGATATGAACTCTTCACATGTTTTTTTTTTTTGGAAGACTGATTGTCAGCCAAAAATAAAAAAAGGAGACATGTCCATTGTTCGATCTGATTTTTAAATCTCATGAATTAAACGGCCGGACAACTGAATGGGTTGGTCACAAACCCTGTTTCCTCTTTGTAACCCTACAAGAGGCTTCTATGTTGCGTCCCAGAAATCGATAAATCACCTGAAAAAAACAACTTTAAGGTTTGCAGATCCAGAAAGAAGGAAGAATATAAAAGCCGATCAGCATTGTAAGCTGTGCAACACGTTGCGGCCGTTCATTAGGGTCTTCATCAGATACATGAAACATCTCAAACAGTATTTTCCAGTTGAGCAAAATCATATTATCATTGTTAAGAGCATAACATACATCAGATAGAAGTAGGTTGATGGTTGAACATCTGTTGACCCCATGGGGAAACAGGATGGATCAGGGGTTTATGAATTTGTAATGTCCGATCCCTTTTTTCAGTTGTACTATCTCTGTAAGTACAGCAGAAGACGGGCTCAGAATGAAGCAGCTGAGAAGCCGGCGCTCTCCGAGCTCACTTTTTTCATTGCCTTGTCCTCGCCGATGTTTACCTGGTACTGACAGCTTTGGTAATCGGTCCAGATGTATCAGATGTAAGTGAATTAGTGCAGAATTAGCGCTTAACCCTCTCGTGCTGCACTAGTCTCCGCATATGACTGGATGTAATTTCCCCCCAAGGTGGCAGGATACGAAGTTTCATTGGTTCAGCTAATTTAATTAAAGTGTCAGAACCGTCTGGGGAAGCTCGTTACGAAGGTTACATAAAGGCATCGCCGTGATAAGTAATAAGCTTTCTGGCTGAAAACGGGGGAATCAGATCCATTCATAGGAAGCTGGAAATCAAAGCAAAGAAAAGCTAAAGTTCTGCTCTTCTCAAAGTTCTGCTCTTCTCAAAGTTCTGCTCTTCTCAAAGTTCTGCTCTTCTCAAAGTTCTGCTCTTCTCAAAGTTCTGCTCTTCTCAAAGTTCTGCTCTTCTCAAAGTTCTGCTCTTCTCAAAGTTCTGCTCTTCTCAAAGTTCTGCTCTTCTCAAAGTTCTGCTCTTCTCAAAGTTTTGCTCTTCTCATAGTTTTGCTCTTCTCAAAGTTCTGCTCTTCTCAAAGTTCTGCTCTTCTCAAAGTTCTGCTCTTCTCAAAGTTCTGCTCTTCTCAAAGTTCTGCTCTTCTCAAAGTTCTGCTCTTCTCAAAGTTCTGCTCTTCTCAAAGTTCTGCTCTTCTCAAAGTTTTGCTCTTCTCATAGTTTTGCTCTTCTCAAAGTTCTGCTCTTCTCAAAGTTCTGCTCTTCTCAAAGTTCTGCTCTTCTCAAAGTTCTGCTCTTCTCAAAGTTCTGCTCTTCTCAAAGTTCTGCTCTTCTCAAAGTTCTGCTCTTCTCAAAGTTCTGCTCTTTTCAAAGTTGTCAATGAATGCAACTTACCAAATTTTTCAGACCATAAGATGCACCTAGGTTGTAGAGGAGGAAAATAGAAAAAAAAATTAAGCAAAACATGTGGTCATGATGCACTGTTATGGGGGAGGGGGATCTGCTACTGACATTGTTATAGGGGTAATGTCCCCCAATACTGTACTAATATCCCCCATCCTGGTATATACAGTTAGGTCCATATATATTTGGACAGAGACAACATTTTTCTTATTTTGGTTATAGACATTACCACAATTTTAAACAAAACAATTAAGATGCAGTTGAAGTTCAGACTTTCATCTTTCATTTGAGGGTATCCACATTAAAATTGGATGAAGGGTTTAGGAGTTTCAGCTCCTTAACATGTGCCACCCTGTTTTTAAAGGGACCAAAAGTAATTGGACAGATTCAATAATTTTAAGTAAAATGTTCATTTTTAGTTCTTGGTTGAAAACCCTTTGTTGGCAATGACTGCCTGAAGTCTTGAACTCATGGCCATCACCAGACGCTGTGTTTCCTCCTTTTTGATGCTCTGCCAGGCCTTCACTGCGGTGGTTTTCAGTTGCTGTTTGTTTGTTGGCCTTTCTGTCTGAAGTTTAGTCTTTAACAAGTGAAATGCTGCTCAATTGGGTTGAGATCAGGTGACTGACTTGGCCATTCAAGAATATTCCACTTCTTTGCTTTAATAAATTCCTGGGTTGCTTTGGCTTTATGTTTTGGGTCATTGTCCATCTGTAATATGAAACGACGACCAATCAGTTTGGCTGCATTTGGCTGGATCTGAGCACACAGTATGGCGGCTCTGAAGACCTCAGAATTCATTTGGCTGCTTCTGTCCTGTGTCACATCATCAATAAACACTAGTGACCCAGTGCCACTGACAGCCATGCATGCCCAAGCCATCACACTGCCTCCACCATGTTTCACAGATGATGTGGTATGCTTTGGATCATGAGCTGTACCACGCCTTCCCATATTTTTCTCTTTCCATCATTCTGGTAGAGGTTGATCTTGGTTTCATCTGTCCAAAGAATTTTCTTCCAGAACTGTGCTGGCTTTTTTAGCTGTTTTTAGCCTTTTTATTCTTGATGCTTATGAGTGGCTGCACCGTGCAGTGAACCCTCTGTAGTTACTTTCATGCAGTCTTCTCTTTATGATAGATTTGGATATTGATACTCCGACCTCCTGGAGAGTGTTGTTCACTTGGTTGGCTGTTGTGAAGGGGTTTCTCTTCACCATGGAGATTATTCTGCGATCATCCACCACTGTTGTCTTCCGTCGGCGCCCAGGTCTTTTTGCATTGATGAGTTCACCAGTGCTTTCTTTCTTTCTCAGGATGGACCAAACTGTAGATTTTGCCACTCCCAATATTGTAGCAATTTCTCGGATGGGTTTCTTCTGTTTTCGCAGCTTAAGGATGGCTTGTTTCACCTGCATGGAGAGCTCCACATGTTTACTTCACAGCAAAACCTTCCAAATGCAAGCACCACACCTCAAATCAACTCCAGGCCTTTTATCTGCTTAATTGAGAATGACATAACAAAGGGATTGCCCACACCTGTCCATGAAATAACCTTGGAGTCAATTGTCCTATTACTTTTGGTCCCTTTAAAAACAGGGTGGCACATGTTAAGGAGCTGAAACTCCTAAACCCTTCATCCAATTTTAATGTGGATACCCTTAAATGAAAGCTGAAAGTCTGAACATCAACTGCATCTGAATTGTTTTGTTTAAAATTCATTGTGGTAATGTCTATAACCAAAATTAGAAAAATGTTGTCTCTGTCCAAATATATATGGACCTAACTGTATATGATCCCCATCCTGGTATATAGGTCCCCATCCAAGTGTATATGCCCCCCCCATCCAGGTATACTTGGCCCCCCTTCCTGGTATACATGGAACCCCATCCAAGTCTACGTGGCCCCCCATCCAGGTACACATGGCCCCCCCATCCAGGTACACATGGCTTCCAATACCCATCCTGGTATACATGACCCCCATCCTAGTATACATGGCCCCCCTTCCTGGTATGCATGGCGCCCCATCCCGGTATACATCGCCCCAATCCTGGTATACATAGCCCCTCATTCTGGTATACATGACCCGCCATCATGGTATATATGGTCTCCATCATGCTGCACACATATAAAATAAACAATTCTACTCACCTGAGGCTGCCTCACAGCATTGAGTGCTGTTTGGATACCAGCAGCTGATTTCAGAGTCTAACAGCACCTGATATCACTGTCATGCATGCCCGCACGCCGAGATCAGCTCCCAGAATATTCACTGCTCTCCACACCGGGGACTATGGGAGTGCGGAGCAGTGAATATTCATGTACTTTAATAGTGGACACACTATTAGCCGTATCCGCCGGCTTCCTGCAGCTCATCTGCGATCACGTGTAATTAATTAAAATAATGAATATTCACTGCTCTCCACGCCCATAGTCCCTCTCCCCTCTGGGCGCAGGTTTCCGTGCATAGCGATGGGAGGAACTATGGGTGTGGGGAGCAGTGAATATTCATTTTCTTTTAACAGCGGGCACATGTTTGCCGCAGCCACCAGCTACTGCTTCCGGTGACCTCCTCTGCCGCTGCTGCTTCCCCCCACCACCCAGCCACAGCTTGACTATAAGTACATTAGTACATCCGGACTATAAGACGCCCCCCCCCCACTTTCCAAAATTTTGAAGGAAAACAGTGCGTCTTATAGTCCAAAAAAATATGGTACTAGTACACCGAATGATGCAAGTATTCACCTGTTACCAGTTTTTTTTCTGCTCCCAGGGAAAATCTGTAACAAACTCTCATTTTCAGCCCTGCAATGCATCAACGAGTGGCGATTAACTAAATAACAAGTCGTCCTGCTCTCGTTAACTACACTGTTAGCAGAATCAGGTGGACAGTGATGGTCATAGAACAGTCGCTGGTATCATTGCCCTGTCCCCTGTAGGGATTCACTCTCAGGTAGGCATTAGGAAGCGTTCACACAGGGAATGTGGTTTGGTCCAAATGTGCAGTTTTATCTCTTTCATAAAACTCCAAAGGATTCAAAACCAAAACAGCCTCTACTGGGCACAAAGGTATCACAGCAAATAAACAGTTCATTCAGCAGGTGCATATTTGTCGGTGTGGGTTGACCCAAACAGATTACTGTCCTTTATCCCAGAGCAAATTTTATACACAGAAGTGGCACTATCCCACCAGTCTTGTTATCACCTTCAGCAGCTGGCTGCCAACTCCAAACAGAAGTGTTCAACTCCATGCACAGTTCACACTGAACAGGCTGCAGCTTTCACCTGTTACTCTGCAACTCCAACACACAGACTGCTCTGCTTTCCTAGCTGACCCAAGCAGTCTCCAAACAGAGAAAGACTTTGAGTTGTAGCTACAGCTCGCATTTTGGCTGGTGACTCACCAGCTCCTGCACACTACAATCTGCTCAACATCCAGCAGACTGACATAGGGTGAACCTATTTCCTGGTTTTCCATCAATCCTGGTTTTCCATCAAAGCTAGCCAGTTGTACCTAATTTAGACCTGCAGCGCTAGGACTTAACCCATTCCGACCTGGCTTTGCTACAACACATACAATGTCAAGTTATCAACGGTACATAGCCGGGTGATGTGCTTCCGAGAATGATTTTTTTAATGTTTTTGCCCACATGAGTGTTCATCAGATGGCTGTCAGTATGTTTGCTTAGATGGGAGCGAGCATTCCTACGAAGTTCTGTACGCTGATTATATAATGCACTACCATTCATTTTAATAATTGCCACCTCTGCTTCTCTGTACAGGACGTCACTGACTTTGAGTGGAACTTCTGGATGGAATGGGCTCGATCACAACTTTTTTGGCTTATGCTGGGACATGCGCTGCTGTCACAATTTGGCAGAATTTTCTTCAGGAAGGTAGGTAATTTAACGTAACCATTTATATAGGGGCCACATACAGTATGTATGTTAGTCGGGGTATCTACAAGCCCCTGTTCTCACAGACGGAAGCTCCAGTACATTGTGATAAACAACAGAACATCGCACGTTGGGATTATTCGGATCCACAGACTTGCATATGGATGGTCGGCCGGACAAATCACGTCCATGTGCCGGAAATGGCCAATGTAATAAAACCTTCATTATTATTCCACCCTCTACAATACATTGCGATGATTTCACCCTTTACAATAGCTGGGATCAAAGTTTGACCACAATATTTAAATAAGTGATATCTAATCAAACAGACAAATCGATGAACTAAAAGGAAATGTGTCATCAGGAAATGTCCTATTGATTATATCAGATATTAATACATATGGGGAGCTGTGACATCACCTATTGTGAATGGTGGATCCTATATTATCTGCTGTATATAGAGGTGTTATCAGTCATTGTACAGGAGGAGGAGGTGAGCTGTGACATCACCTATTGTGAATGGTGGATCCTGTGTTATCTACTGTATATAGAGGTGTTATCAGTCATTGTACAGGAGGAGGAGGTGAGCTGTGACATCACCTATTGTGAATGGTGGATCCTGTGTTATCTACTGTATATAGAGGTGTTATCAGTCATTGTACAGGAGGAGGAGATGAGCTGTGACATCACCTATTGTGAATGGTAGATCCTGTGTTATCTACTGTATATAGAGGTGTTATCAGTCATTGTACAGGAGGAGGAGGCGAGCTGTGACATCACCTATTGTGAATGGTGGATCCTGTGTTATCTACTGTGTATAGAGGTGTTATCAGTCATTGTACAGGAGGAGGAGATGAGCTGTAACATCACCTATTGTGAATGGAGGATCCTGTGTTATCTACTGTATCTAGAGGTGTTATCAGTCATTGTACAGGAGGAGGAGGTGAGCTGTGACATCACCTATTGTGTATGGTGGATCCTGTGTTATCTACTGTATATAGAGGTGTTATCAGTCATTGTACAGGAGGAGGTCAGCTGTGATATCACCTATTGTGAATGGTGGATCCTGTGTTATCTACTGTATATAGAGGTGTTATCAGTCATTGTACAGGAGGAGGTGAGCTGTGACATCACCTATTGTGAATGGTGGATCCTGTGTTATCTACTGTATATAGAGGTGTTATCAGTCATTGTACAGGAGGAGGTGAGCTGTGACATCACCTATTGTGAAAGGTGGATCCTGTGTTATCTACTGTATATAGAGGTGTTATCAGTCATTGTACAGGAGGAGATGAGCTGTGACATCACCTTTTGTGAATGGTGGATCCTGTGTTATCTACTGTATATAGAGGTGTTATCAGTCATTGTACAGGAGGAGGTGAGCTGTGACATCACCTATTGTGAATGGTGGATCCTGTGTTATCTACTGTATATAGAGGTGTTATCAGTCATTGTACAGGAGGAGGTGAGCTGTGACATCACCTATTGTGAAAGGTGGATCCTGTGTTATCTACTGTATATAGAGGTGTTATCAGTCATTGTACAGGAGGAGATGAGCTGTGACATCACCTATTGTGAATGGTGGATCCTGTGTTATCTACTGTATATAGAGGTGTTATCAGTCATTGTACAGGAGGAGGAGGTGAGCTGTGACATCACCTATTGTGAATGGTGGATCCTGTGTTATCTACTGTATATAGAGGTGTTATCAGTCATTGTACAGGAGGAGGTGAGCTGTGACATCACCTATTGTGAATGGTGGATCCTGTGTTATCTACTGTATATAGAGGTGTTATCAGTCATTGTACAGGAGGAGGTGAGCTGTGACATCACCTATTGTGAATGGTGGATCCTGTGTTATCTACTGTATATAGAGGTGTTATCAGTCATTGTACAGGAGGAGGAGATGAGCTGTGACATCACCTATTGTGAATGGTGCATCCTGTGTTATCTACTGTATATAGAGGTGTTATCAGTCATTGTACAGGAGGAGGTGAGCTGTGACATCACCTATTGTGAATGGTGGATCCTGTGTTATCTACTGTATATAGAGGTGTTATCAGTCATTGTACAGGAGGAGGTGAGCTGTGACATCACCTATTGTGAATGGTGGATCCTGTGTTATCTACTGTATATAGAGGTGTTATCAGTCATTGTACAGGAGGAGGTGAGCTGTGATATCACCTATTGTGAATGGTGGATCCTGTGTTATCTACTGTATATAGAGGTGTTATCAGTCATTGTACAGGAGGAGGTGAGCTGTGACATCACCTATTGTGAATGGTGGATCCTGTGTTATCTACTGTATATAGAGGTGTTATCAGTCATTGTACAGGAGGAGGTGAGCTGTGATATCACCTATTGTGAATGGTGGATCCTGTGTTATCTACTGTATATAGAGGTGTTATCAGTCATTGTACAGGAGGAGGAGATGAGCTGTGACATCACCTTTTGTGAATGGAGGATCCTGTGTTATCTACTGTATATAGAGGTGTTATCAGTCATTGTACAGGAGGAGGTGAGCTGTGATATCACCTATTGTGAATGGTGGATCCTGTGTTATCTACTGTATATAGAGGTGTTATCAGTCATTGTACAGGAGGAGGAGATGAGCTGTGACATCACCTTTTGTGAATGGAGGATCCTGTGTTATCTACTGTATATAGAGGTGTTATCAGTCATTGTACAGGAGGAGGTGAGCTGTGACATCACCTATTGTGAATGGTGGATCCTGTGTTATCTGCTGTATATAGAGGTGTTATCAGTCATTGTACAGGAGGAGGAGATGAGCTGTGACATCACCTTTTGTGAATGGAGGATCCTGTGTTATCTACTGTATAGAGAGGTGTTATCAGTCATTGTACAGGAGGAGGTGAGCTGTGACATCACCTATTGTGAATGGTGGATCCTGTGTTATCTACTGTATATAAAGGTGTTATCAGTCATTGTACAGGAGGAGGAGGAGATGAGCTGTGACATCACCTATTGTGAATGGTGGATCCTGTGTTATCTACTGTATATAAAGGTGTTATCAGTCATTGTACAGGAGGAGGAGGAGATGAGCTGTGACATCACCTTTTGTGAATGGAGGATCCTGTGTTATCTACTGTATATAGATCTTGTGTTTCTTCCATTTTCTAATAACTGTGCCAACAGTTGTTGCCTTCTCACCAAGATTGCTTATTGTCCTTTATCCCATCCCAGCCTTGTGCAGGTCTAGAATTTTGTCTCTGGTGTCCTTAGACAGCTCCTTTGTCTTGGCCATGGTGGAGAGGTTGGAGTGTGATTGATTGAGTGTGTGGACAGGTGTCTTTTATACAGATAACGAGATCAAACAGGTGCAATTAATACAAGTAACGAGTGCAGAGTAGGAGGACTTCTTAAAGAAAAACTAACAGGTCTGTGAAGGCCAGAATTCTTGCTGGTTGGTCGGTGATCAAATACTTATTTCATGCGATAAAATGAAATTTAATTATTGTGATTTTCTGGATTTTTTTTTAAAGATTCTGTCTCTCACAGGTGAAGTGTACCTACGATAAAAATTACAGACCCCTCCATTCTTTGTAGGTGGGAAAACTTGCAAAATCGGCAGCGTATCAAATACTTATTATCGCCACTGTACATAATACTGCTATTAGGGAATTTTCTGCACTTCATAGCTACTAACATCCCAGGGTCGTCAACTCTTCTACTCTAAGCATTTCCCAATAGTGTATTAACCAGATTAAGGATAAGTGTATAAATGGAGGTTCATCAATAAAACACTGCACGGTAAAAGCATTTTTACAGCCTGTAGCGTTTTACTTTAGAAGAGCACTTATACAATTCCCACTTTCTCGCCTTTACTCGTAGCCCTGGCTGGTAATATGATTGTCAGTGATTTCTTGGAAGTGGCTAAGACACTGATCTGTAAATCGCAGTCGTCGCTTGATGAAAACGTATACCCTACATCGCGCACCATATATATATATATATATATATATATATATAAGTGTCAGGTAAGGCAGGTGAAAAATAACCTGTGTGTATAATCATGCAGGTTGCATGATAAAAATGATAAAGGGATTTAAGGGGTTGTCCCAATTGCTCCCACTTGCTCAAAAAATGGAGTTAAGTACCTTGTAAAAATCCCTGTGCTCTCCGGTTGAAGCCGCTTTTTTCTGTTTTGTGCTGCATCGCACCATTATAGAGATATTCAGGGTTGTTTCTTCTGAAGTGCAATATGTGAAATTTCTGCTTGCAGACCAATTGGGTGTTTTTTCTATGGTGGCGTGCGCTTTCACCCCTCCCTCCCATCACAGCTTGGCGGCGTCTAAGACAGACGTGTACATCAGCTGCTGAGCTGTGATTGACAGCGCCTGGAAGGGAGAAGAAGCATCTAGTTGGACTGACAAACAGAAATTTCACATATTGTATTCCAGAAGAAACAAATGTGAATATCTCAACAATGGAGTGACGCAGTGCAAAACGGAGAAGAGCAACAGTATCAGGGGAGCTCGGGGATTTTTGCAGGGTATTTAATTCTGTTTATTGAGCAAGTGAACGATCCTTTCCAATTGTAACTATTTAAAATGAGCTTGTAAAAATAAACAACTTTACAAATTTTACCTTTTTTATTAAAAATACTCTTGATTTTTAAGAACGGCTGGACTTTTCATTTTGTAGTTTACTGCTCGTTGTCTAAGTTACCACCGGCCACCTCTACCGTCTATCAATGGTGGTCGGTCTCCTAGAGAAGGAGGTCACATTTGTAAACTATTTGCTAGAGCTGCCGAGGTCACTGTATCCATCCAGCTTCAGTTTCCCTGTGCTTCTCCATTACTGCAGAGGTTTGCTAGCATTATCGGACTAGTTGTGCTGACCATGCTACTGGCCTGACCTGCAGATCTTCAGGAGGGCACCCAATCCCCAATGCAAGCAGAAACCCGGGAGGCAGTGGAGCAATGCACTCCTGAAGTAAGGCGGTGAGGGTGAGTTAACCCCCTTTACACTTCTAAATCAGATGTTGCCCCGTTTGCATCATGTACTTACTCCCACAACGTCAGTCATCATTGTCATTGTGGCATTTCTCGTACTCACCAATTTTTGGATTCATAATCACAGGACATTGTAAACCACGCTGTTCTACTGTAAGGACGCTAGAAATGATCAGACATATCCCACTATAGTGCTGACATAACTTTTTTTATGGTCTGCTTTGCCCTTTGAAAAACAAGCCTTAGGCTGTGTGCACACGTTGCGTTTTTTTCGCGTTTATTCCCGATAAAAACGCTATAAAACCGCAAAAAAAACGCATACAATAAGCATCCCATCATTTAGAATGAATTCTGCATGTTTTGTGCACATGATGCGTTTTTTTCCGCGAAAAAAACACATCGCTGTAAAAACCGCAGCATGTTCATAAAGTTTCCGTTTTTTTTTTTGCAGATTTCCCACTCCAAAATGCATTGGGAAGTGTCCGGAAAAAAACGCGGCAAAAACGCGTCAAAACCGCGGCAAAAACGCATGTTTTCTTGCGGATTTCTTGCAGAAAATGTCCGGAATTCTCAGGAATTTTCTGCGAGAAATCCTGAACGTGTGCACATAGCCTTATGGTACAAGGGTCCTGAAGCCGTTCACATGACATGTCTTGACCGGTTTCCCCAAAGGGCTCACTGTCTAGCATACTTTACTCTCCCACGCGTGGCCACCTCATTGAAGACTTAGATTGCCAGTAAGTTTTGGTGAGATAACCCTTGACGGTGAATTCGCGAACTTGTGCTTCATTCCAAAGTTTTTTTTTTAACTTTGTTCTCTTCAGTTCCTTTCTTAAGCACAGAGTAGACTGTAGTCTTATATTGCCTTGGCATTAATTATCTGGATACTCTGTGGAGAGATGTTTATGCTCTGCGTGCTTACCTATGGTCACCCAGTGGTTGTGATGTGGATTGCAACCTATCAATGTGTTATTCACCAGTCCTGGCTCCATCGGTGTATGCTGCATCCTCCCTCAACCTTGACTGGCTCCCTCTGCGCTTCTGTGCATTGGGTTATCATGTGATATCACTTTCCTTGGCCTTTTAGGCTTGGTCGGGTGGTGTGACAATGCCTGAGTATTCAGGTATTTGACATCTTTTCCATTTCTTTGGACTGCTTCGCTGTTGGATCCCTAGAAATCACTCCAGCCCTGTTACACTACTGGTTCCTTTGCTACACTAGTGGCCAGTTCTACTGAGAACTTTGTGACAAACCTAGCTCTGCTACATCACTGGGCACACTGCAAAACCACTGTCATTTTCATCTTGAACTCTGTAACAAACATTGCTCTGCATTGGTCTCTGTGGCAAACTCAGCTCTGCTACATTGCCGATTCATCACTGCCATCAGCTCTGCTCCACCGCTTCTTCATCACTCGGCTTCCTAGTGGACTACTACTCTGTCATGCCTGTTGTCATTTTCCCAAGTCTGACGCACTGGATCTCGTGATTCCATTTTCTCGTCTTGCAGCCATTAATCTACCACAGCGTCTATTGGATACGTGATAACTTATTGATTGTTGAGGTTCTGACCGATGGGACCTGCACCGATTGGCAGAATGGGACACTTTTGTCCCTGTTAGAATGGAACGGCTGATAAAAGGTTCCCGTTCTTCCGATTGGTGCAGATCACAGCAGTCGGACCTCCATCTCCACCAATCAATAAGTTATTTTCTATCCCGTGATAACTTATTTTCACTCGAGAACCCCGTTAAGCGCTTTGCCACAGTGAAAATATTGCTGACACAGCACAAAGTACGTGTCACAACCCCCTGATAAATTCATAAGTAGGGTTTACACTCGACAGACCATCACCTGCCATTGTTATAGAAGTCTAAGAGCTGGGTCCCCTCTGATCACCACAATGAAAGCGTCTCTCATGTTCTTCCAAGCTTCGCTGCCCTTCATCTGTTAGATCTGAGATCTTTGGATCTCCAAGCCTAATGTTGACAGCGCTGCCGTAGATCCCACCAAGGCTATCTTCTGATTGCTCCTTATGGCGTTTAAAATGATAGATAACTCCCGAGAGTGACTTTAATGTAAAAAAAAAACCTTAAGACAAAAAAGTTTTGATATATGATTTTGATGGCAATAACGTAAAGTTCCCGTCGCGTCCCCGATGAGAAGCACAATACCATCAGCGTCCTAACGATTGTTATTAGCATACGTACAAAGGATAGTCAGCGCAAATCAAGCCCTCGTTTCCATTTTCCTGATTTACCGGCGCGCTGACCCACACATCTCGACATGTACAGTTCTCGTTAAGAATTTAGGAGGTGATTTCTGTATCATTTATGAAGCCGCGTGTTGTGCCCAGCAGCTGAAATTACATAAATGGTAAAAAAAACGAGAACGGAAAGTAAAGGTTAATTGAAAACAAGAAAACCAATTTCAAAAGCCGAACAAGTGGAAGACAGAGTAATTATTACAGGGGACGTTATTAGGAGGGAAAAAGAAAACATGTTCGCACGCCCCGGAGTCATCTCTGCGTACATAATTTCTGAACTAATCATCTATGGGGCCATAGCGTTTTTGCGCTAGTGGGTAAAAGAATAGCATTACTACGTGGCGGATGATGGGTCACGTGTTATTTAGTCCTTTACTTTCATCCACCATTAGACCAAGACTGGTGCTGGGAGAATCATCAGTGGAGGAAAACTTCCTCAGGGGATACTGGAACTTCCCGTGACCCCTGAGGAAGTTTTCCTCCACTGATGATTCTCCCCTCTTTCGTTTCCCTCCCGAGGAGAGGGACAACCGGGCACCCATCTTGTGAATTACAATATTGCAAAGATTAGTTTTTATGTAGTTCTGTTCATAAAGCAAATTATATCTACTGCCGAGCTGGCTGAAGGGACTCCTATCACAACAACGTGTGACAAACAGCAGATCTCCCCTTGTACAATTCCTTACGTTGCACAGCTGAAGTCTGTGTTTTCCAAGTATGGAAAAGTGTTGCTAAGTATTAATACTTTCCACAAAATACATAACTGTAACAAAGCCAGGTGGGCTAGGGTTAAATACTAGCTCTACGGGTTCTGATTAGATTACCCGGTTAGCCCTGCATATAGCTAAGCTAGCTTTTCACCTTAGGCATTCAGCTCAGGAAAGCTGACCAGACTGGATGTGTTTTGGAGCTGAAGAGAAACACAGGACAGAATCCCTCTCTGAGAACAGACTGCACAGGCCGTGTGCAGAGAACCGCAAGTGTCAGTGGTTGCTATGGATAACAGACTTTTTTTTACCGAGCTGGGGCTAGCTCAGACGTGAGTGAGTAGATGGGGTCCGTTCTGTTTAGTTAGCGCCTGGACAAGACTACAAATGTATGTTTGAGTTTGTTATGGTGCTTGGCAACTTGTGGAAAGCACAAAAAATTGCATGTGCTGTGACCAAAGCTGCATGGCCTGTGGCCTGTGTGAACGCTACCTAAGGCCTAATGCAGGTGGTTGCTGGTGCAGGACAGAGTAGTTACTAGATGAGTGATGTACAGTGGACATTGGAGGCTGATGTACCGTAGCAGTGCTTGAACGTCAGAATAGAAGAATTACATAACCGAGAACGAAGAAGTGTCAGAACTTCAAATACTTGAATACTCAGGCGGCATGTTGCCACCCAAGCTGGATTAATGGCACAGGTAGATTTAATCACAGGAGTTCTTTCCAAAGTACAAAAAGCATAGCCAGACCCATCTGCTGGAGGTGGCATGACTTGGGGCCTGATGCTGAAGCCAGTAAAAGTGCGTAAATGGATATTTTATATTTTTCGTAGAACAAAAGGTAAAGTTGTTACAATAATGTGTGCAAACTGTAAAGCGCTATGGAATATGTTAGCGCTATCTAAAAAATAAATATTATTATCACTCACAAACCTCTATGGGATCCCGATGTGGGAGGGTAAACTAATAATGTAACTGCTGGCCACGCTGGTGATGAACCATTAACGGGTGAACGGACTCTACTGTCTCACCAGTAATATAGGATGCAGAGCCTGCAGTTTATTGCTTTGGGCCTCAGCCATGGCTGGTCTATGGAGCTGGAGGTGCTTTTGAAGTCCCAATTGTCAATGTTGTTGGGCGCAGACGAAGCGGCCAAGTAGGTTACTGGAAAAAAATCTCAGCCATAGAGCAGAATATATTCAACCTCAAGCTGCTGTCACCTACCTGTGCTCTGTTGTGGGGGTGCACACCTGCAGAATGGGCCGCCTGCAGCCTGACATACCGTTCTGTCCTACCCCCAGCCATCTGGACACCGATATGCCTGTCTGTGAGTGGCATGTCAGCCAGCTCAGGAGCCGGGACGGGGCAACTACTAAAGGTGCTCTGCATGGCCATCCTGTAGCCTCCTGGCAAAAGGGCAGCCATCCCTAAAGAGCCTTCAAATCTCATGGGCTTCGCTATAAATAGTGATGAGCGAATATACTCGTTTCTCGAGATTTCCCGAGCACGTTTGAGGGTCCTCCGAGTATTTTTTAGTGCTCGGAGATTTAGTTTTCATCGTCGAAGCTGAATGATTTACACCTGTTAGCCAGCATAAGTACATGTGGGGGTTGCCTGGTTGCTAGGGAACCCCCACATGTGATCAAGCAGGCTATCAGATCTAAATCATTCAGCTGCGGCAAGAAAAACTAAAACTCCGAGCACTAAAAAATACTCGGAGGACCCCCGAGCGTGCTCGAGAAATCTCGAGTAACGATTATATTCGCTCATCACTAGCTATAAGCACCTAAAACCATGTGAAGCCATTGATTCTCGATGTCTTTTTTGGTGCCCCTCCATCTCAGAAAGGTGCAGATCAAGACATAGAGGGATAGGGAATGGGATACAAGGGATTTGTTCTTAAAAAAAAAAAATAAAAAGGTCTAAGTTACACCTGAATTTTTTTTCAAATTTGGCATAGACCTAATAAAACTCTCAGAATGCTATCTTTTGCATAGGTTTTGGGGTATGTCTTGTAGAATCATAGAATCATAAAATGTTAGAGTTGGAAGGGACCTCCAGAGTCATCGTTTCCAACCCTCTGCTTAATGCAAGAGTCACTAAATCATCTCAGACAAATGTCTGTCCAGCCTCTGTTTGAAGACTTCCATTGAAGGAGAACTCACCACCTCTCGTGGCCACTTGTTCCCCCTCATTTATCACCCTCACTGTCAAAAAGTTTTTTTCGAATATCCAATCTGCGTTGCCCGACCACAATAAAATGTGTTGAGTGTAACTGAACATTCTCAGATGACGGGGAACTTATTGCTTAACCCCCCAATACCTAACAGGTTATCAATGCAGACCTTTATCTACTCTTTCAAGGAAGTTTTCCGTAAATGAGACCTAATGTTTTCTGATGAACTAGCGGCACGGAGCCCAGTATAAATGTTCTCCACCGTGCGGAGGGTTCGGTGAGACATAAACGAGGACGCAATCGTTACTTTTCCTTCTTTTCCCACCACGTAGAAGGATTTGCTTTGAACGGCGCCTATGGCCGGGAGGCACGATTATCGAGCTGTCGATCACTATGGGCATGATCACTGCCGGTATTTTTCATCCCTTTCTTTGTACTGATGGAAATCCCCGTAGAGAGGATCTGTGTAGTGCGGTGTATGGATGAGAGATAAACCTGGGATCTGAGAAATCCTCGAATTATCCCATTTATTGATCTTGGGACAGATTTTGCTGTGCAAATTAGAAAAATGTACAATGGACGATGTTTTTTACACATAATCAACAGAAACATTTTCCATTTTAAATTAATGTGACCTATATACCATTGAATCCTCTGTATCTGGCCTTCCACAGTCCCGTACACTTATGCCTGTTTCAGTGGGACTTAACCTGAGCTTCCTTGTTGATGAGAATAATGCAAAAATAGCAGTGAAGACTGACACAGGCAGCATGAGAGGGTGGAACGTCACTGCACATCTACTATCTGTCTATCATTTGTCAGTCTAGTGTCTAGTTTGGATTATACCCTTATTTGAATTATGCTTTTAGGGATTTGCGCTCTCAGGTAGGCATTAGGTAGCGTTCACACATGCAAAGCGGTTTGGTCCAAACCTGTGCAGTTTTATTGCTTTCATAAAACCAAAACAGCCTCTTCTAAACACAAAGGTATCACAGCAAATAACCAGTTCATTCAGCAGGCATATATATGCCAGTGTGGGCTCACCCGAACAGCTTGCAGTCCTTTATCCTTGAGAAAACTTTATACACAGAAGAAGTACGGTCTGTCATGATCCAGACCAGGTTTTGAGTCCTGTCTTCCCGTTTCCCGGTCTAAGCATGTCAGGGCTTAACTTTTCTCAGCCTCAGTCTGGTTTCAGGTTTTGCTATTTATCTCTGCTGCATCCTGCAGGCGTTGTCAGTTATAGTTCTGCCTACGGGGTGTGTAGCTGACTCTGGTATATCCTGATTTGTCCTGCTGCGTTAGCTGCCTGGACCTGTGTCTCTGTTTTCCCTAACTCCCGTCTTGACTCAGTGTTCCCCTTTAATGTGTTGACGCCCTGGTTTTGACTTGGCTTGTTTCCTGACCTGCATCTGTCTTTTGTCTTTGGCTTATCCGCTCCTGACTGTTACTGACCTTTTGACTTGTCTCTGACTCTAAAGGTACCGTCACACTTAGCGACGCTGCAGCGATACCGACAACGATCCGGATCGCTGCAGCGTCGCTGTTTGGTCGCTGGAGAGCTGTCACACAGACCGCTCTCCAGCGACCAACGATGCCGGTAACCAGGGTAAACATCGGGTAACTAAGCGCAGGGCCGCGCTTAGTAACCCGATGTTTACCCTGGTTACCATCCTAAAAGTAAAAAAAAACAACCACTACATACTTACCTACAGCCGTCTGTCCTCCAGCGCTGTGCTCTGCACTCCTCCTGTACTGTCTGTGTGAGCACAGCGGCCGGAAAGCAGAGCGGTGACGTCACCACTCTGCTTTCCGGCTGACCGACGCTCACAGCCAGTACAGGAGGAGTGCAGAGCACAGCGCTGGAGGACAGACAGCTGTAGGTAAGTATGTACTGTTTTTTTTTTTTTACTTTTAGGATGGTAACCAGGGTAAACATCGGGTTACTAAGTGCGGCCCTGCACTTAGTTACCCGATGTTTACCCTGGTTACCAGTGAAGACATCGCTGAATCGGTGTCACACACGCCGATTCAGCGATGTCTACGGGGAGTCCAGCGACCAAATAAAGTTCTGGACTTTCTTCCCCGACCAGCGACAGCACAGCAGGGGCCTGATCGCTGCTGCCTGTCACACTGGACGATATCGCTAGCGAGGACGCTGCAACGTCACGGATCGCTAGCGATATCGTCTAGTGTGACGGTACCTTTAGTTTGCTTATTCCTTTGGTACTGCGCTACTGACTAATACCGACTCGGCTTGTTTGACTTTCCTGCTGCCACCTGGTGGTAGCTTTGCTGCTGCACGACAGGTCTGCTTTGTCTAGGTGCAGCCCTCCTTCCACTCTATAGCCATCTAGTGGAGTTTGCTCCTACCTGCATTGCAGCAGCGTGACACTGTCCTACAAGTCTCGGTATCACCTTCAGCGTGATCTCCAGCAGCTTCAAGGATCAACCAAAACTGATCAACTCCATGCACAGTTCACACTGAACAGGCTGCAGCTTCCACACATTACCCTGCAACTCCAACACACAGACTGCTCAGCTTTCCTAGCTGACCCTTGCAGTCTCTGTTCAGAGAGAATTTCTGGCTTGTCTCTCTCCAAGCTATAGCTCACATTTTGACTGGACACTCACCAGCTTCATCACACTTGACTATCCTCAGCATTCAGCAGACTGACACCAAGTGAACCTATTTCCTGATAATCAAGACCTGCAGTGCTAGGATTTAACCCAGTCCTACCTGGCTTTCCTACATACTGCACTGTATTATTTAAGTTAAAAGGTACCTATTGTTTCAAGTGACTTTTCAGAACAAGATGTCATGTGTCTGTGTATACAAGAGGAATAGTACCATATCTTGTATCCTTCATTTGTCACCTGTTTCTTCTCTCTAGTTTTCAGAGCTGTTGGGTGGAGACTAGCTGCTATGATGTCCCTCATACACAGCACACACAGACATGAGAAATTCCTGCTCTCCTGTGTATATATAGCACTTGCTCAGAAGCAGCAGCAGCATAAAAAATATTATACAGCAGCACTGAGCAATGTGGCTGTGAATCCAGCTCTGGGTTGAGATAAACACTTACTAGAAAGCAACAGCATGGCATGGAGGATATTATACAGCAGTACTGAGCAGTGTGGCTGTAAATTCAGCTCTGAGTTTAGATAAACACTTACTAGAAAGCAGCATCCTAGAGGATATTATACAGCAGTACTGAGCAGTGTAGATATGATTCCAGCACTGAAGTGAAATTAATTTGCTAGACTTTGTAGCTCGATCTGCCTGTGTCTGACTCCTCTCTCACTGTGCTGGGTGCTCTTCACTCATGCTAGAGTATAATAGCAAGTGTAATCTGATACCTTATGGTGCTGGCAGTGGCAGTCAGTCTTACTTTGACCAAAACAGATTGGAGCGGTTTTTTTCCAGCGTGAGTGGTGAGTTCAGGAGGGAGAGCAGGAAGTGGTTCATAAGTGGAGAAGAAGTAGAATTCTCTAATAAGATATATTACAAAGTTTATTATATTCCCCTTTAGTATTGACTTATTCAAAGATTGTTGGATGGCCAGTCACATTTACTTGTGTTATTTTATGTGTGTGTGTTTATTATATGTGTATTATATGTAATAAACTCTGCGTCTTTACTATTCAGAGACATTTCAATTAATACCATATTTTTATTCCAGTATCATCCCTGGCTCCTGATGGTATATGGCATGTTGGCATGCTGGCTGGTACTGGGAATTAAAGGCCTGGCTGCCATTTTTCTGAATACCGCCATATTCTACTTGACGGCGCAGATGAGGATCCCCACGATTACATGGCTCATGTCTATGTTAATGCTTCTGTTAGTGCACAATGAGTCTGTGCAGGATATCCAGGTAAGAGATTATACGGAATGGTGCTGGGTATTACTAGATTACTGCATCCGGGTGAGAATTCTATATACACATACTCATACTCTTTGTGTTATCTGGAAGCCATATCATTAACCCAAAAAATAGTATATACTGTATGTATGACTTGACCATTTCAGAAAATCCCCTTTTAGCGGTCAGAGCTCTAGTTTTCAGATATTAAAGGGGTTATCCAGGCAGTGTGTTCAAGTCTGCGGAATTTTGAATCCTCACAGCTCGCAGTTTGCGAGCTGTCAGGATTTTCCAGTGCTGGGAATGGGCTCATGACCGCGAGTATGCATATGATCACATGCCGACTAGACGTTCATGGCCTCACTTAATGCTGTTGAATTTGAGGAGGTCAGACACGTCTAGTCGTAATGTGGCCAGAAGTATGTATATCACATACTTGCGGTCACATGACTGTGCGCTCCTGGTGCTGCAGAATCCTAACAGCACACATTGTGCGCACTGTGAGGATTCACAAGTCTGCAGTCACATAGAGTGAGAGCAGAGGAACACAGATGTGAATAAATATATATATATTTTTTTTAAATCTGTTTATTAAATTTTTCAATGTAATCATCGTACAGTTGGTAATGACAATATGATTTAGCAGACATAAACTCAACCCTCCCCCTCCCAAGAACCCCAATCTCTGCATGCGCATAACCATCAAGGCAAGTCACTGAACTGGTGAGTTGCCGCCTATCCTCTGTAACAAGTACCATTGTGTGTTTTCAAACTGCGCTTTCAGCTTTTCCCTAATCTCCGAAGGTAGAGACGGGATGAGAGTAGACCATGTAGACAAAAATCTGCCTGCCATTTTCTCTTTGTTAGACAAAGCATCCATCCATTCCATTTTAAATATGAATTGGATTTTTGTACGAACAAGAGAGAGCGATGGAGCCGCCGGGTTTAACCATTGATGGAGTATACTCTTCCTGGTCGCCGAGGCCCATATCACTAGTGTAGCTTTGATATATTTAGATAATTTGTTTTGTGCCTCATCAAGAATGTTAAAAATCGCCCATTGAGGGGTAAGCGCAAAACTGACTCCACATAACTTTTGTAGCTCATTATGGACACCACCCCACAACTCCTGTATTTTTGGGCAGCTCCACAGATGGTGATAGATATCCGTGTTGCGGGATTTACATTTAGAACACAAGAAGACCGAGACTGAAGACATCCTTGATTGCAGATGGGGTGTGATGTAGGCTCTATGTAATATTAGTAGAGCCATATCAGTGTAGCTACTATATGATAGTACTTTTCTTTGCGCTAATGTAGCGTCAAGAAGATCCTCCACCTTGAGACCTGGGAAGTCCCTTAACCATCTGGCCACTCCCGATGTTTTCCCCGCCCATGTCCATTTTTTGCGTATTACCGAGTAGATATTACTTATGGATGCCGGTTGTGTTCTTGCGTATCTAATAAATCCATCCAGGTTTGTCCTCCCCTCCCCCACCCCTCCACTCGGCTGACACTTCTGTGCTAAGCTACGCGCCTGAAGGAAAAGGAAAGGGTTGTTTCTAAATAGTGGGAGACGTTGCGATGCCGTCTCAAAGGTTAATACCGAAAAGTTAAGATCCAATAGATCGATTGCTTGCCTACAGCCCTGAGAAGCAAGACACCTATAGAAAGATGGTGCGGATCCCCTTAAGAACCCTGGATTATCCAAAAATGGCTGATATGGGGACAAATCTGCCCTTAGTTTACAGATTTTTCTACAACGTCTCCAGGTCAGTACTGTTTGCCATATAGTTGGATGGTCCTGTATCTCCACTGGGAGACTCTCCCCTCTGAAATGTAGCAATGCCGACAATGAGATGTGTGGGTAAAATTGCTGTTCTAGGTCAACGTTGGCGTAATGAGAGACCCCCCTTATCCAGTCAAAGGCATATCTAAGATTAGCTGCTAAATTGTATCTACCCAGATCAGGAAAATTTATACCACCTTCTGCCCTTGTCGCCTGTAATTTAAAGAGACCTATACGCGTTCTGCCTCCCACCCCCCATATGAATTTACGAAAATTTGAGTTTAATATCCCAAGGTCTGCCCTAGTCAGGAGCATTGGTAACGTCTGAAAGGCATATAACAACTTAGGGAATACTATCATCTTAATTAGATGACATCTACCTGAGAATGATAATGTGAAATGTTTCCACGATTGGAGAAGACTAACTATGGAGGAAATCAAAGGTTTATAATTTACTTTGTATAAGATGGAGGGGTCTGCAGGCAATCTTATCCCCAGATATTTAATAGATTCCTGGCTCCAGTGGAATGGAAACAAGGGATCGTTCGACCTCCCAGATCTGAAAACCGCCAGAGCCTCAGACTTACTATAATTAACCTTAAAACCAGAACATTTACCAAATTTCTCCAAGATGTTCATGATAGCCGGAATTGCCTGAGTTGGGTTGGCAATAAATAAAAGGATGTCATCAGCAAAAGCTGAGATCTTCAAGGATGTAGTTCCCACTCTCACCCCCTCAAATGTCCCCTCACTCTGCAATGTCCTCAAGAATGGATCTAGTGCCAAATTAAACAAAAGGGGAGACAAAGGGCAACCCTGGCTTGTCCCTCGCTGGATTTCAAAAGGCTTAGATAATGTGTTATTTACTGACATCCTAGATAACGGGTTTTTATAAATAGATTTAACTGCCTCACAGAACCATGAGCCAAACCCTCTAAATGATAACAGATCAAACAGGTAGCCCCACTCCACCCTGTCGAAAGCCTTGTCGGCATCCAGGCTAACCACGATAGATTTCGTGTGTCGTTTCACTCTACAGTAGGATATGGCTCCCAGGGCTGTTCTAATGTTATATGTGATGGATTTCCCATGTACAAACCCGGTTTGCTGTGGTGAGATCAGACTAGGGATAATTCTTTGCAATCTGTCAGCCAAAATTTTTGTGAATATTTTGAAATCTGAATTAAGTAACGAAATTGGTCTATATCCTTCAACCTGCGAGTGATCTTTGCCTGGTTTTGGAAGAATAATGACAACCGCCTCATTGAACCGATCAGGAAGGTGGCCAAACCTAACCATGCTATTATATACAGTTAGGGCCAGAAATATTTGGACAGTGACACAATTTTCGCGAGTTGGGCTCTGCATGCCACCACATTGGATTTGAAATGAAACCTCTACAACAGAATTCAAGTGCAGATTGTAACGTTTAATTTGAAGGGTTGAACAAAAATATCTGATAGAAAATGTAGGAATTGTACACATTTCTTTACAAACACTCCACATTTTAGGAGGTCAAAAGTAATTGGACAAATAAACATAACCCAAACAAAATATTTTTATTTTCAATATTTTGTTGCAAATCCTTTGGAGGCAATCACTGCCTTAAGTGTGGAACCCATGGACATCACCAAACGCTGGGTTTCCTCCTTCTTAATGCTTTGCCAGGCCTTTACAGCCGCAGCCTTCAGGTCTTGCTTGTTTGTGGGTCTTTCCGTCTTAAGTCTGGATTTGAGCAAGTGAAATGCATGCTCAATTGGGTTTAGATCTGGAGATTGACTTGGCCATTGCAGAATGTTCCACTTTTTGGCACTCATGAACTCCTGGGTAGCTTTGGCTGTATGCTTGGGGTCATTGTCCATCTGTACTATGAAGCGCCGTCCAATCAACTTTGCAGCATTTGGCTGAATCTGGGCTGAAAGTATATCCCGGTACACTTCAGAATTCATCCGGCTACTCTTGTCTGCTCTTATGTCATCAATAAACACAAGTGACCCAGTGCCATTGAAAGCCATGCATGCCCATGCCATCACGTTGCCTCCACCATGTTTTACAGAGGATGTGGTGTGCCTTGGATCATGTGCCGTTCCCTTTCTTCTCCAAACTTTTTTCTTCCCATCATTCTGGTACAGGTTGATCTTTGTCTCATCTGTCCATAGAATACTTTTCCAGAACTGAGCTGGCTTCTTGACGTGTTTTTCTGCACATTTAACTCTGGCCTGTCTATTTTTGGTATTGATGAATGGTTTGCATCTAGATGTGAACCCTTTGTATTTACTGTCATGGAGTCTTCTCTTTACTGTTGACTTAGAGACAGATACACCTACTTCACTGAGAGTGTTCTGGACTTCAGTTGATGTTGTGAACGGGTTCTTCTTCACCAAATTAAGTATGCGGCGATCATCCACCACTGTTGTCATCCGTGGACGCCCAGGCCTTTTTGAGTTCTCAAGCTCACCAGTCAATTCCTTTTTTCTCAGAATGTACCCAACTGTTGATTTTGCTACTCCAAGCATGTCTGCTATCTCTCTGATGGATTTTTTCTTTTTTTTTCAGCCTCAGGATGTTCTGCTTCACCTTAATTGAGAGTTCCTTTGACCGCATGTTGTCTGCTCACAGCAACATCTTCCAAATGCAAAACCACACACCTGGAATCCACCCCTGACCTTTTAACTACTTCATTGATTACAGGTTAACGAGGGAGTTAATTGCAGCCCTTAGAGTCCATTGTCCAATTACTTTTGGTCCCTTGAAAAAGAGGACGCTATGCATTACAGAGCTATGATTCCTAAACCCTTTCTCCGATTTGGATGTGGAAACTATCATATTGCAGCTGGGAGTGTGCACTTTCAGTCCATATTATATATATAATTGTATTTCTGAACATGTTTTTGTAAACAGCTAAAATAACAAAACTTGTGTCACTGTCCAAATATTTCTGGCCCTAACTGTAACTCACACAGGTGTGTGGTCAAACTGGTTCCCAAGATTTTATAGTGTTCGTTGCTAAACCCATCTGGACCTGGTGCTTTAGATAATTTCAGTTTAGTTATAACTTGTAAAATTTCCAAGGGCGTTATAGGAGAATTGATGGCCTCCCTTTCTTCTTCTGTGAGTGTCGGTGCTAGGTGCTCTCTAAGAAATTCCCCATTCGCCTCTTCCCCTTCCGATTCTGAGCTGTATAACTCGCTAAAAAATGCTTTGAATTCGTCTACTATTTCCTCATTATTTGCCAAGATATGACCATCACGTCGTTTGATTTTATGTATTTTCTTCGCTTTCCTATAAGGACGTGTAAGGGACGCCAACACCCTCCCCGGTTTATTGCCCCATTTTAAACATTTATGTTTTTGGTAGTCTAAGTTGAACATGGCCTTCTCGTGTGCCAATGCGTCCGCCTCCTCCCTAGCCCTTAAGAATTTTTCTTTTGTTGTTGGTGTGTTGTTTAGTTTGAAGTCCTTATATGCTTGGGTTTTTGGGTGATTTTTGTGTGTCCACCAAACGTTTCATCATTTCTTTTTTTTTTGTGACTAACATATGAAATAATCTGGCCCCTCAGTACGGCCTTAGATGCCATCCAAAACAAATGAGCGTCTTCACAATGAGCACGGTTGTCATCCTTATAGACCTCCCATGACATCTGCAGATATTTTTTAAAATCGTCCGACTGATAGAGGTACGAAGGAAAGCGCCACCTCCTCTCCTGATGTATTGGGGTCGTTAGATTAGATTTGAATGTTACTGGGGCATGATCCGATATATGGATATTTTGTATGTTTGACTGTGTAATTAGGGGAATTAATGACGAGTGCACCAACCAACAATCAATCCTAGCATGGGATTCGTGTACGTGAGAGTAGTGGGAGTAATCCCTATCCAGGGGATGGTGTATTCTCCACACGTCAACCAGATCCAGGTGGTCTAAGAGTGATTGGATGCCATCCCGCGTCCTTGTCCGTGAATGACCCCCGAACCGGATCTCTCCATGGTCACGTCTGCTACCTCGTTAAAGTCTCCGCCCACAACCATCCGAGACGTCTCCCACCCCGCCAAGCTCTCCAACAATCTAGTCTGGAATTGTGCTTCAGGTGTATTAGGGGCATAGATGTAAACCAGGCTAAAGTGCATACCCTCAATTATGATTCTGACCAAAAGAAATCTGCCTTGTGGGTCCTCCAGTGTATCTGTTATCTCGTATTTAAGATCATTATGTATTAAAATGGCTACACCTCGCTGCTTTTTGGAAAATGAAGCCTCAGCACAAAGCGTATACTTCCTACTGAGTAAAGAGGGGTGATTATTTTTGATCCAGTGTGTTTCCTGTAGGAATATGATGTGGAAATTTTGTTTTTGTAAAAAATGTAAAACCTTTTTCCTCTTAATTGGGGTGTTTAACCCGTTCACATTCCATGAGCACCATTGTAAAGTGCGGATTGCGGCATCCTCTTTGCCAGATTGATCCGCCATTATCCTATACCTTTGCGAACAGCTCTATGACTTATGTATAAATAATAATAATAATTTTTATTTATATAGCGCCAACATATTCCGCAGCGCTTTACAAGTTATATACAAGATAACTTAACAAGATATATTACAAGTTAAATACTGAATGTGAGACCCCCACCCATCCCAGCGAGTGAGTGTAAGATCTCCCAGAACCTGAACAATATGTTTGCGCATGCAGAGATCCCTCCCCCCTCCCATAATCCCCCACCATTCAAACTTTTCAACAGTAACCAAGGTGCCCATCCACAGAGTGAGCACTACATGAAACCATAACATGCCTATTAAAGACAAAAGGGTATTAACATAAACGCGACATCACTTAAAAATGACAAATTATAACAGCTCTACTCGTCAGGTTTTGTCAGGGCTAGCAAGTGCCCGAGACTCCTCTTGTAAAAATTTCAAAGCCTTCTCTGGGTCACTGAAGGACCAATTTTTTCCCCCATAGTCAAAGCGTAAAGTTGAAGGGTACTGCAAGCCAAACCGGATATTCTTATCCACTAAGAGCTTGCATGCGGGGTTGAAGGTTTTGCGTCTGGCAGCCAAGGCGGCCGAGTAGTCCTGGAACAGGAGTAGTTTGTGATTCTCATAGAACAGGGAACGTTGTTTCCTAAATGCTGCTAAGATGCGGATTTTATCCTGAAAATCCAATACTTTAAAGATGACTGGTCTGGGTCTGTCACTGCCTCCTCCCCTCGGAGGTCCTAGCCTGTGTGCTCTCTCAATGGCTATGGCACCTGACGATGGTAAAACTCCCAGGGATTTTGGCAGCCATATTGATGTTATTTTGACCAATTCCGAGGGGGGGACAGATTCTGGAAGGCCTATGAGCCTCAAGTTGTTGCGCCAGGATCTGTTTTCAAGATCATCCACCTTGTCCACAAGGTCTGAGATGTCCTTATCCTTACTATCTAGTTTGTCCTTGAGGGCTTTAGCAGAGTCCTTCAGATCCGAAATTCTTTGTTCCGCTTCCGCTATTCGCGCTCCCTGAGAATTGACTTGTGAGACAATTGTGTCCAATGAGGTTTGAAAAGCTGCTAGTCTGTTATCAATCTCAGGCATCAACCGTTCAATAATAGCATTTGCAATGGACTGCGGGTTCTGAGCCTCAACTTCAACGTTCTGTGACGTAGGAGATGTGCCTGCCTGGCTACGTGTGGAGCCTCTGCCAGGTTTAATATTTTTACCCACAAATTTATCCATGGTGAAGTAGGTGCCTGAGAATTAAGGGAAGTTGTCAGTGATATCGCTAATTGTGCTTATTACATTTTATAATAAATTGAAAAGTCTAATGAGCTGCTGCAGCCCTGCTGCTAAGTTCCTCTCTGCGTGAGCCCTTCCCCAGCGTTCCACAGTTTCTGTGCCAGGAGGAGTCACAATGCCCTCCTGATAGTAAACAATAGTCCTGCTTAATAATGAACAGTGTCTGTGGGGCTCAATAATCACCACTAAAGCCCGGTGCCTTTATCTGAGCAATGGCTCCCGCCCGTTCTCTGCTCCCACACTTTCTTTTACAATACCTCCGTTGGCACAGTTAGCTGGTGCCAGAGACGCTGCTGTTCTCCTCCAGCGCTGCCCCTCTCACTTCTTCTGTTGCAGCAGCAGGACGGCTTTACTCCTGTGCTCGTCCGCTGCTGTGATCTGGTGCGGCCGGTAATGTGGTGACTGGCGCGCTTTCAGCAAGATGGCGCCTGGCGCCCAGCCACCTCCTCCCCCACGCCGTCTCCTTCTTCTTCCCCTTCAACACCAGCGCCGGGGACACCTCGATTCCGCACTGCCTCTTCTCACCGCTGCAATCTGGTAAGTCTGCTGAGTCTGCCAAGCTCAGCTGTTCTGTCGGGTGAAGCGCTCAGTTCGCGCACAGACGGCAGCTTCTTCTCCAGCCGCTGGTCTCCAGCCACGAGGGGTAATGCTTCGGTGCTTGCGGCGCTATCTGCGCCTTGGAGATCCGGGGAAACCAGAGAGCCGGGTTTTCTTTCACTGACCCTTGTCTGGTCCTTATCCTGACCTTTAGGGGGTTTTTAAGAGATTATTTTAGATTTATATCCCCTTCAGTTCAGGAGCTCAAGTAAGATGCGGCCATCTTCAGGCTCCGCCTCCCGGAAGTCCAAATATTTAACCTTTATTAGCAATCATGAAAACATTTTTAAAAACCAGGGAAAAAAACAGACATGACTGACATAGTAAAGTACATACTGTATATGCATAGAGATTATAAACGTAATACCCAGACTGTGTAATTACAATCAAACCATAAATAAGATATACCATACTATAAACAGTTAATGGGCATTAGTAAGAACACACTTCCAGACAAGACACATATCAAACAGTTAAACCATCCAGCAATAAGAATATATACCCATCTGTAGGTAAACAGACCCGACGCGCGTTTCTCTAAGATACTATTTACAGTATATCTTTTTTGTATACGCTTAGCTCCCCGTAGTGGACAGTGCAGGCAGCCTGAATTGTGTTATTTATTGCTGCAGCTTTTCATATGTTTTGGAGAACTGAGCTCCGACCGCTATGACAATCTATTAAGAAATTGCAGATTTTTCTATTTTTCTTTTTACCTGTTTGGAAAGTTTAAGATTGTGTAAATGTATCTTTGTGAGCGAACGTTACGCATAAAATAAAACACTCTATCGGTCTAAACCATAAGCAGTCATCCATGCACACCTTTACTAAATCAGACGGATCAGTGACCACGGGGATCAGACGTTCTTCTGAGATCACTGCAGACGTCTCCTGTCCTCTAATGGCTGATAACAGGGAGCAATAAATTATAACTGTAGAAGAGAGGATGAGACAAACTCTATATTTAGTGTCCCTTTAAATCATGGTCTGAAGAAATGAATCCAGATCAGTAGGTGTCGGGACCACGCAGCGCCCCGTGCCCTTACACAGGCTCTCCAGACGCAGATAATGTCCTTGGGTTCTGCAAGTCTGCGTCTCTTCACAACGTCCAATCTCCATGTTCGTGCCGCAGAGTAGCTGGCAGGCCATAAATATCTAGCGGGAAAGGCAATTTGCATTGCTCACACTACACTGGGATTTCTGCACATGTACAATATGGGTGCGGGTAAAAGGCACGGCGCACGGTTCCTAATTCCCTGCAGATCAGGACATGTGTTACCAATGTGAACTAGTGTGCACCCACTAAATGGCTTCTTACAGAGCCCTGTGCCCCCTTTTGTAGGATAGCTCGTATTTTCATGATTCCAAAGAATTATTATACAGTTATGGCCAAAAGTGTTGGCACCCTTGAAATTGTTCACACAAAACCCGCAAAAATGGTCTGGACAAAATTGTTGGCACCCTCTACTTAATATTTGGTTGCACACCCTTTGGAATAAATAACTGCAATCAATCTCTTCCTATAAACATCGACAAGCTTCTTACACCTCTCAACTGGAATTTTGGAGCACTCTTCTTTTGCAGACTGCTCCAGGGTGTCTCATATGTGAAGGCGCCTTCTCCCTACAGAAATTTTAAGATCTCTCCACAGGTGTTCAATGGGATTTAGATCCAGACTCCTTTCTGGACACTTCAGAACTCTCCAGTGCTTTGTTTCCATCCATTTCTGGGGGCTTCTTAAAGTATGTTTGGGGTCATTGTCCTGCTGGAAGACTCATGACCTAGGACCCAAACCCAGCTTTCTACACTGAGACCCAAAATCCTTTGGTAATCTTCAGATTTCATGATGTCTTGCAAAAAGTCAAGGCACCCACTGCCAGAGGCAGCAGAATAACCCCAAAACATCTTGGAACCTCCACCATATTTGATTGTAGGTACTTTATTCTTTTCTTTGTAGGCCAAATTCCATTTTCGATAAACAGTAGAATGATGTGTATTTCCAAAAAGCTCTGTCTTTCTCATTTGTCCACAAGACACTTTTCCAGAAGGATTTTGACTTTCTCACATACATTTTGGCACACTGCAGTCTAACTTTTTTTATGTCTCAGTGTCAGCAGTGGGGTCCTCCTGGGTCTCCTGCCATAGCATTTTATTTAATTTAAATGTTGATGGTTAGTTTGCGCTGACACTGAAGCGCCCTCAGCCTGCAGGACAGCTTGAGTTTCTTTGGAACTTGATTGGTGCTGCTTATCCATCATCTGGGCTATCCTTCGTTGCAACCTTTCATCAATTTTTCTCTTTCGTCCACGTCCAGGGAGATTAGCTACAGTGCCAAGGGTTGTAAACTTCTTGATTCTTAATTATGTTGTGCACCGTGGACAAAGGATCATCAAGATCTCTGGAGATGGACTTGTAACCTTGTGATTGTTAATATTTTTTTAAAACAATTTTGTCTCTCAAGTCCACAGACAGTTCTCTTCTCCTCTTTCTTTTCACCATGCTTAGTGTGGCACACACAGACACACAATGCAAAGGTTGAGTCAACTTCTCCCCTTTTTTTATCTGGTTTGTGTGATTTTCATATTGTCCACACCTGTTCCTTGCCACAGGTGGGTTTGAACGAGCATCACATGCAATTTTGGAAAGATGCCAACAATTTTGTTCTGCCCATTTTTGTGGTTTTGTGTTAAATTATGTTTAATTTGCTTTTTATTTTAAATTTAAAGGGTGCCAACACTTTCTGCCACCAAAGTGTCAGTCCTCCCAGACCTTGATCACTGTGGTATTGTATCTGGAAGAGATGGAAAAAAGCTAAACCCGTGCTTAGAAGTGTGAGCAGGAGAGTCCAGTGTTCCGTCCCTGTACATCAAAAATACTTGCGGTTAATAACAATACACGTTATTGTTGCATTTTTCTATGAATTCTTAATAAAAGCAATTTAATGAGTATCATAAGTACCGTGGGTTAGTCCTAAAGGTTGATTTGGGAATTCCTCCCCCTTCCATGTGCAGTTGTTTTTCTTGCGCCTTGAGTGCCGACCATAATTTAATAAGTATATCTCATTGATTTGCCATCACTTTCAGGACCTGCGGAGTTATCAGAGGTTGGATCAAACAGTAATGGCATATTCCAGCCAAAATTGTAGAAGCTGGGAATTTCCTTTTAAAGCTTGTCCTTGCCAGTAAATGTGAAATAAAAGTTGTATTAAGCCTTATTAATGGGGTTGTCCGTTACTTTACATCTTCGGATCAATTGGGGTCCCATAGGTGCATAGGTGATAACTTGCATTTACGGCATAACCCCTTTAGAGAAGCACTCCTCCTCCTCTCATCACAATTTTTATCCTCTTAATATATTTCAGTCATCATATTATATAACACTGTGTGCTTACAATTGCTAATTTTACCCTTCTACCCAGATAATTCTTCTCTTTTACATTAGGTCTATGACACAACGTGATTAAAAACTGACTCGCTTAATCCTTCTAACCTTTGTGCAGAAATAGGAGATCAATTTTCCCTGTAAGAGTCATCAGTCACCACAAAAGTCCCTGAGAGAGGGAGGAGGGAGAGGCTGGGTCAGGAGTTGAAGAGGAGGAAGATAAATATATGGACAGGAAACTTCCTGTTTCTGCATAGAGCAGGGAAAAGAGAAGAATTATCTGGGTAGAAAGGCAAAATGAGCAATTGTAAGTAAACAGTGCTATATCATATGATGACTGCAATATATTAAGAGGATAAAAACTTTGATGTGAGTCCTTCTTTAATTACTTCTTTAGCTTTCATTATGCCACACATATTTCTGTATTTGTAGTTTTCGCTGTAGATAATGTATTTCCCAATTCACAAACTATTATCCCTGTAAAATATTGTGATTGTGAGGTTTGTGTGTATCCAGGGTGCTGCTGTTTTGATTAGCCCATGCGACAACACATTGTCAATCCTGCACTCTAAATGTGCTTTCCTCCTTGTCTATAGCTTGTTTTGTCTGCCCTCCCTCAAATACTTTCTTCCCTCTCCATGTTTTGAAGGTCTGTATACAACACACTCCCTGCTGCTATCTCTAACACTGAGAGAAGGGAGAGTAGAGCAAAGAGATCTGTCAGAAGTAAGGGTTCTAATTTGGCTCTTTTTTGGGAGGTCATTCGGCTTCATAAAGGAATACAGATACTGTGCAGAAGCAAAAGGGTAGATAATGTTGTTAATGGCGACTAGAGTTGAGCGACCTTGACCTTTTTAGAGTCGAGCCGGGTTTTGCGAAACCCGACTATGTCCAAAGTCGGGTCGAGTGAAATCGGCCGATTATGACGTAAAGTCGGGATCGACCGAAACACGAAACCCAATGCAAGTCAATGGGGCAGCATAGTCGGCAGTGAGTGGGGGCCAGGAAAACACCTAGAGTGCCCATTTTAATGTCAAAACCATCCATTCTTCTTAATGAAGCTTGTCAAGCGTAATTTACCTTATAATAATTGGAAGGCATTTGAAATTGGGGGTCATTTGGCTAAAGTTGTGGGGGGTAGGGCTGGTTCAAGTAATTAGTGGGCCCAGGAAATCTGGACCACGTCACGGCAGTGGAGCAGGGAGAGGTAAGTATTTCAACTTTGCAAGTGCTGTGAACCTGAGCAAGCAGGGGGGGCCCACTCGTTGGCATTGGCACTGGCACAGGGCCCCTCAAAGTACAGCGGTGTGTTTGCACGGCGGGGGCGCCTCCCACCGGCAGCAACACTTTTGCGTACTATGAGAGGCCCTGTGCCAGTGACGTCGCCAACTAGTATTCCTCCCCCCACCTGATGAAGGAACCTGCACTTTCATCTGCACCTTCCTCTTTGTCCCCGTGTAAGGTGGTATGGTATGCGGGAAGAGCAACCTGACTTTCAGCAGGGTCACAATGTTGTTGTGTAGCGTGCACGGGGAATGTTGCGTTATGGGTCAATGTACCAGCAGACTCATCTATCACTGGCTGGGCAATGGGCACGATGAAGTGGAAACACAGATATAGGCCCAAAGAAGAAAGTGGGCTAAATGCAGTTCAAAATTGGTAACACAGGAATAACCAGGGGGCATTGCAGTGGAGGACAACTGGAATGAGAGGCTGACACAGAGAGTAGGGCCAAATCAGTAAGTAGTCGAAATGCAGTTCAAAATTGGCAACCGTAGTAAACAGGCGGCACAGCTTTGTTCAGTGGAGGAGAACAGCAAGGAGTGGCAGACACCGATAGTAGGCCCCAAACCAACTAGTACGCCAAATGCAGTTGTTCCATTTAACCACAATTTAATGAGAGCCTGAAGATAGAAGCTCAGGAAAGGCAACCTGGGGAACACCTTGGAGTGTAACACACCATCTCTCTCCACCCCATACCCATTTTGTATGGCCTAATGCAGTGTACTTTTCTACAACTACTAAACGAGAGTCGGAAGACCGAAGCAATGGCAAGGAAACCTGGGGAACACCTTAGAGTGTAACACACCCTCTCTCTACACCCCATACCCAATTTGAAGGTCTAATGCAGTGTAGTTTCCAAGAACTACTAAACGAGAGCCGGAAGATCGAAGCTCAGGAAAGGCAACCTGGGGAACACCTTGGAGTGTAACACACCCTCTCGCTACACCCCATACCCAATTTGAAGGCCTAATGCAGCGTAGTTTCCAACAACTACTAAACGAGAGCCGGAAGATCGAAGCTCAGGAAAGGCAACCTGGGGAACACCTTGGAGTGTAACAAACCCTCTCTCTACACCCCATACCCAATTTGTAGGCCTAATGCAGCGTAGTTTCCGACAACTACTAAACGAGAGCCGGAATATCGAAGCTCAGGAAAGGCAACCTGGGGAACACCTTGGAGTGTAACACACCCTCTCTCTACACCCCATACCCAATTTGTAGGCCTAATGCAGCGTAGTTTCCGATAACTACTAAACGAGAGCCGGAATATCGAAGCTCAGGAAAGGCAACCTGGGGAACACCTTGGAGTGTAACACACCCTCTCTCTACACCCCATACCCAATTTGAAGGCCTAATGCAGTGTAGTTTCCAAGAACTACTAAACGAGAGCCGGAAGATCGAAGCTCAGGAAAGGCAACCTGGGGAACACCTTGGAGTGGAACACACCATCTCTCTACACCCCATACCCAATTTGAAGGCCTAATGCAGCGTAGTATCCAACAACTACTAAACGAGAGCCGGTAGATCGAAGCTCAGGAAAGGCAACCTGGGGAACACCTTGGAGTGTAACACAACGTCTCTCTACACCACGGAAGGGATGATTCTTAGGAAGGAAGGCTGTTGGAAATAAGCATTGCGCGTCCGAGGGTGATTAGATTCTTATTAGGTATATACTCACCCTCGGACGCGCCCTGCTTCTTTATTTGGAATGAATGTTTATTTGCAATGTGGTGTTGACTTTCTCTATTATTTTGGTAATTAATGATTTTATTATTTTCATTATTTTGCATCTTCTCGGCAATAATATAAAGAAGACGCGACAGGACAACACTCGGTGGATGCCATATGTGTGTTTTCAATTTAAAAAACCTTTCAGTTAACTACTTGCAGGAGAAAGTAATTGTAGCTGGTGGCCATTTTTAGTACTGTACCAGATTTTAGTTGTGTGTTTGTTTTTAATGTTAAAATGTCTGCATTTGATATCTCACCAGTATTTTCTTTTTTATAAGCAAAATACTTATTTTTATATTTTCTGATGTTGGTTCCAGGGGTACACGGCCAGCAGTGCCCTGGTCAGTGTAGTAGTAGTTGAAAGAATGGACCGCAGACAGGCATCGAAGGCCTAAAATAAAAACACATGGCTGTAGGCAATTTTAAATTGGTTCCAGGGGTACACGGACAGCAGTGGTGTGGTCAGTGGAGGCCTAGTGGAAGGAGTGACCGCAGACAGGCATCGAAGGCCTAAAATAATAACACATGGCTGTAGGCAATTTTAAATTGGTTCCAGGGGTACACGGGCAGCAGTGACCTGGTCAGTGTAGTAGTAGTTGAAAGAATGGACCGCAGACAGGCATCGAAGGCCTAAAATAAAAAAATTGGGCTGGCTGTAGGCAATTTTAAATTGGTTCCAGGGGTACACGGACAGCAGTGGTGTGCTCAGTGGAGGCCTAGTGGAAGGAGTGACCGCAGACAGGCATCGAAGGCCTAAAATAATAACACATGGCTGTAGGCAATTTTAAATTGGTTCCAGGGGTACACGGACAGCAGTGGTGTGGTCAGTGGAGGCCTAGTGGAAGGAGTGACCGCAGACAGGCATCGAAGGCCTAAAATAATAACACATGGCTGTAGGCAATTTTAAATTGGTTCCAGGGGTACACGGACAGCAGTGGTGTGGTCAGTGGAGGCCTAGTGGAAGGAGTGACCGCAGACAGGCTTCCAAGGCCTAACATAACAAAATTGGGCTGACTGTAGGCACTTTTAAATTGGTTCCAGGGTAACACGGCCAGCAGTGCCCTGGTCAGTGTAGTAGTAGTTGAAAGAATGGACCGCAGACAGGCATCGAAGGCCTAAAATAAAAACACATGGCTGTAGGCAATTTTAAATTGGTTCCAGGGGTACACGGACAGCAGTGGTGTGGTCAGTGGAGGCCTAGTGGAAGGAGTGACCGCAGACAGGCATCGAAGGCCTAAAATAATAACACATGGCTGTAGGCAATTTTAAATTGGTTCCAGGGGTACACGGGCAGCAGTGACCTGGTCAGTGTAGTAGTAGTTGAAAGAATGGACCGCAGACAGGCATCGAAGGCCTAAAATAAAAAAATTGGGCTGGCTGTAGGCAATTTTAAATTGGTTCCAGGGGTACACGGGCAGCAGTGGTGTGGTCAGTGGAGGCCTAGTGGAAGGAGTGACCGCAGACAGGCATCGAAGGCCTAAAATAATAACACATGGCTGTAGGCAATTTTAAATTGGTTCCAGGGGTACACGGACAGCAGTGGTGTGGTCAGTGGAGGCCTAGTGGAAGGAGTGACCGCAGACAGGCATCGAAGGCCTAAAATAATAACACATGGCTGTAGGCAATTTTAAATTGGTTCCAGGGGTACACGGGCAGCAGTGACCTGGTCAGTGTAGTAGTAGTTGAAAGAATGGACCGCAGACAGGCATCGAAGGCCTAAAATAAAAAAATTGGGCTGGCTGTAGGCAATTTTAAATTGGTTCCAGGGGTACACGGGCAGCAGTGGTGTGGTCAGTGGAGGCCTAGTGGAAGGAGTGACCGCAGACAGGCATCGAAGGCCTAAAATAATAACACATGGCTGTAGGCAATTTTAAATTGGTTCCAGGGGTACACGGGCAGCAGTGACCTGGTCAGTGTAGTAGTAGTTGAAAGAATGGACCGCAGACAGGCATCGAAGGCCTAAAATAAAAAAATTGGGCTGGCTGTAGGCAATTTTAAATTGGTTCCAGGGGTACACGGACAGCAGTGGTGTGGTCAGTGGAGGCCTAGTGGAAGGAGTGACCGCAGACAGGCATCGAAGGCCTAAAATAATAACACATGGCTGTAGGCAATTTTAAATTGGTTCCAGGGGTACACGGACAGCAGTGGTGTGGTCAGTGGAGGCCTAGTGGAAGGAGTGACCGCAGACAGGCTTCCAAGGCCTAACATAACAAACTTGGGCTGGCTGTAGGCACTTTTAAATTGGTTCCAGGGGTACACGGGCAGCAGTGGTCTGGTCAGTGGAAGTCTAGTGGAAGGAGTGACCGCAGACAGGCTTCCAAGGCCTAACATAACAAAATTGGGCTGGCTGTAGGCACTTTAAATTGGTTCCAGGGGTACATGGGCAGCAGTGTATGGTCAGTGGAAGTCTAGTGGAAGGAGTGACGGCAGACAGTCTTCGAAGGCCTAACATAACAAAATTGGGCTGACTGTAGGCACTTTTAAATTGGTTCCAGGGTAACACGGCCAGCAGTGGCCTGGTCAGTGTAGTAGTTGTAGAAAGAAGGGACCGCAGACAGGCTTCGAAGGCCTAACATAACAAAAATGTCAAAACAATGGTATTGTCAGTGCCAGGCATTGAAGGATGTCAGCGCCTAGACTACACATTGGTGAAGCTGTGAGAGATAATTTTGCTAGTGGTAGAGCACTGTTTGAGCTGGGGGGGGGAACTGTCTTGTGGCCGGCGTTACAGGCACAGGGCCCCTCATATTACAACGGTGTGTCTGACGTTGGGTGCGCACCACCACCGCCAGAGACACTTTATTGTACTATGAGGGACCCAGTGGCAGTGCCGTCGACCAAAAGCGGCCACACCCACCTCTTCAGACAAACAGCACTCTCAAGGGTCCAAGCGCAAAGTGGCGATAGCACGGCCCCGTGTGGGGAGTTTGGCCATTTCGTGAGGTGGAAACATGTCGTATGCTGGACAATCAGGTGAAGAAAATTACGAGATTGGAAAAGTCATTCAGAATAGTCCACAGGCAAGACCTTTTCATAGGAAAGCTAGGTGTCAGCCGGGCAGGGTGGGGCAAAAGATTTTGAAATCCAGTTGTGGTTCATTTTAATGAAGGTTAGATCATCTACATTTTGGGTAGCCAGACGAGTCCTTTTTTCTGTTAGTATTGAACCTGCAGCACTGAATACTCTTTCTGATAGGACACTAGCTGCCGGGCAAGCAAGCTCCTGCAATGCATATTCTGCCAATTCTGGCCAGGTGTCTAATTTGGATGCCCAGTAATCAAATGGGAATGACGGTTGAGGGAGAACGTCGATAAGGGATGAAAAATAGTTTGTAACCATACTGGACAAATGTTGTCTCCTGTCACTTTGAATTGATGCTGCAGTACCTGTCCTGTCTGCGGTCATAGAAAAATCACTCCACAACCTGGTCAGAAAACCCCTCTGGCCAACGCCACTTCTGATTTCTGCCCCTCTAACACCTCTGGTCTGCTGGCCCCTGGAGCTCGTGTGAGAACGATCACGGGCGCTGTGTGCAGGGAATGCCAGAAGCAAACGGTCAACAAGAGTTGATTGTTTTGTTGCTAATATTAGTTCCAAGTTCTCATGTGGCATAATATTTTGCAATTTGCCTTTATAGCGAGGATCAAGGAGGCAGGCCAACCAGTAATCGTCATCGTTCATCATTTTTGTAATGCGTGTGTCCCTTTTGAGGATACGCAAGGCATAATCCGCCATGTGGGCCAAAGTTCCCGTTGTCAAATCTGCGGTTGTGCTTGGTTGAGGGGCAGTTGCAGGCAAATCTACGTCACTTGTGTCCCTCAAAAAACCAGAACCCGGCCTTGCCACGCCACCAATTTCCCGTGCCCCCGGGAAAGCTTCCTCATTAAAAATATACTCATCCCCATCATCCTCCTCATCCTCCACCTCCTCTTCGCCCGGTACCTCGTCATGTACACTGCCCTGACCAGACAATCGCTGACTGTCATCAAGGCTTTCCTCTTCCTCTGGTGCAGACGCCTGATCCTTTATGTGCGTCAAACTTTGCATCAGCAGACGCATTAGGGGGATGCTCATGCTTATTATGGCGTTGTCTGCACTAACCAGCCGTGTGCATTCCTCAAAACACTGAAGGACTTGACACATGTCTTGAATCTTCGACCACTGCACACCTGACAACTCCATGTCTGCCATCCTACTGCCTGCCCGTGTATGTGTATCCTCCCACAAAAACATAACAGCCCGCCTCTGTTCGCACAGTCTCTGAAGCATGTGCAGTGTTGAGTTCCACCTTGTTGCAACGTCTATGATTAGGCGATGCTGGGGAAGGTTCAAAGAACGCTGATAGGTCTGCATACGGCTGGAGTGTACAGGCGAACGGCGGATATGTGCGCAAAGTCCACGCACTTTGAGGAGCAGGTCGGATAACCCCGGATAACTTTTCAGGAAGCACTGCACCACCAGGTTTAAGGTGTGAGCCAGGCAAGGAATGTGTTTCAGTTGGGAAAGGGAGATGGCAGCCATGAAATTCCTTCCGTTATCACTCACTACCTTGCCTGCCTCAAGATCTACAGTGCCCAGCCACGACTGCGTTTCTTGCTGCAAGAACTCGGACAGAACTTCCGCGGTGTGTCTATTGTCGCCCAAACACTTCATAGCCAATACAGCCTGCTGACGTATGCCAGTAGCTGCCCCATAATGGGAGACCTGGTGTGCAACAGTGGCAGGTGCGGATGGAGTGTTTGTGCGACTGCGGTCTGTGGACGAGCTGTTGCTTCTGCAGGAGGACGAGGAGGAGGAGGAGGAGGGGGTGCGAACGGCTACAGACAACTGTTTACTAGACCGTGGGCTAGGCAGAACTGTCCCAAACTTGCTGTCCCCTGTGGACCCTGAATCCACCACATTTACCCAGTGTGCCGTGATGGACACGTAACGTCCCTGGCCATGCCTACTGGTCCATGCATCTGTTGTCAGGTGCACCTTTGTGCTCACAGATTGCCTGAGTGCATGGACGATGCGCTCTTTAACATGCTGGTGGAGGGCTGGGATGGCTTTTCTGGAAAAAAAGTGTCGACTGGGTAGCTCGTAGCGTGGTACAGCGTAGTCCATCAGGTCTTTGAAAGCTTCGCTTTCAACTAACCGGTAGGGCATAATCTCTAACGAGATTAGTCTAGCTATGTGGGCGTTCAAACCCTGTGTACGCGGATGCGAGGCTAAGTATTTCCTTTTTCTAACCATAGTCTCATGTAGGGTGAGCTGGACTGGAGAGCTGGAGATCGTGGAACTAGCGGGGGTGCCGGTGGACATGGCAGACTGAGAGACGGTGGGAGATGGTATTGTTGCCGCCGGTGCCCTAGATGCAGTGTTTCCTACTACGAAACTGGTGATTCCCTGACCCTGACTGCTTTGGCCTGGCAAAGATACCTGCACAGATACAGCAGGTGGTGCGCTAAATGGTGGTCCTACACTGCCGGAAGGGATGTTGCGTTGATGACTAGCTTCATTGGCCGAGGGTGCAACAACCTTAAGGGACGTTTGGTAGTTAGTCCAAGCTTTCAAATGCATGGTGGTTAAATGTCTATGCATGCAACTAGTATTGAGACTTTTCAGATTCTGACCTCTGCTTAAGGAAGTAGAACATTTTTGACAGATGACTTTGCGCTGATCAATTGGATGTTGTTTAAAAAAATGCCAGACTGCACTCTTTCTAGCATCGGATACCTTTTCAGGCATTGCAGACTGAGCTTTAACCGGATGGCCACGCTGTCCTCCACCAGGTTTTGGCTTTGCCACGCGTTTTGGGCAAGATACGGGCCCGGCAGATGGAACCTGTGGCGATGTTGATGCCTGCTGCGGCCCCTCCTCCTCCTCTGCTTCAGAACTGCTGCCGCCTGCACCCTGTTCCCCCAATGGCTGCCAATCGGGGTCAAGAACTGGGTCATCTAATAACTCTTCTTGTACCTCCTGCGCAACTTCGTCTGTGTCACCGTGTCGTTCGGTGGTATAGCGTTCGTGATGGGGCAACATAGTCTCATCAGGGTCTGATTCTTGATCAGCACCCTGCGAGGGCAATGTTGTGGTCTGAGTCAAAGGACCAGCATAGTAGTCTGGCTGTGGCTGTGCGTCAGTGCACTCCATGTCAGATTCAATTTGTAATGGGCATGGACTGTTAACTGCTTCACTTTCTAAGCCAGGGACGGTATGTGTAAAGAGCTCCATGGAGTAACCCGTTGTGTCGCCTGCTGCATTCTTCTCTGTTGTTGTTTTTGCTGAAGAGGACAAGGAAGTGACTTGTCCCTGACCGTGAACATCCACTAACGACGCGCTGCTTTTACTTTTACCAGTTTCACGAGATGAGGCAAAAGAGCTAGAGGCTGAGTCAGCAAGATAAGCCAAAACTTGCTCTTGCTGCTCCGGCTTTAAAAGCGGTTTTCCTAATCCCAGAAAAGGGAGCGTTCGAGGCCTTGTGTAGCCGGACGACGAACCTGGCTCCACAGCTCCAGACTTAGGTGCAATATTTTTTCCCCCACGACCACCTGATGCTCCACCACTACCACTACCCTCATTACCAGCTGACAATGAACGCCCCCGGCCACGACCTCTTCCACTAGACTTCCTCATTGTTTTAAAAACGTAACCAAACTAACGTTATTTGTTGCAGTCACACAACTTACACGGTGAGCTATAACTTCAGTATGATTTAGCTACCCCTTTACAGGTTGGTGAGACCACAGCGAAAATCAGGCCCAATGTTACACACTCTTTTTTTGGTGGCTGCAAATTAGAGAGATGCCCCACACGCAGGACTGTCACTGAAGCACAAATGTTAATATTAATGTCACACTATTATTTTTTTTTTATTTTTATTTTTTTCAGGAACACTTTAGAAACCCCCCCCAAAAAAAAAAAAAGATTTTTGCAGGGAGAATTTAGAAAACAAATGTAACAAACTATATGCTTTCTATGGGCCACTGAGTGAGAGATGACGCACACAGGAATCAGGAGTGGCACACAAGCCCAGAGGCCAATATTTTTCTACCAATGATTGATGGAGTTATTTTCTCTGGTAGATTTTGGAACCCAAATCAAGGAAAAAAAATGTAGGCTTTCTATGGACCACAATTGGAGAGAGAGAGAGAGAGAGAGATGGCACACCCAGGAGTCAAGACTGGCACACAAGCAGAAAGGCCAATATTAATCTCCCACTGTTTTTTTTTTTTTTTTTTTTTTCAGGGAGACTTTAGAAAAAAAAATAATAAAAAAAATATGATTTTATCAGGAAGAATTTAGAAACCAAATAAAATAAAATGATTTTTTCAGGGAGAATTTATAAAACAAATAAAAACAAAAATAGGCGTTCTATGGCCCACTGACTGAGAGATGACGCACACAGGAGTCAGGAGTGGCACACAAACCCAGAGGCCAATATTTTTCTACCAATGATTGATGTAGTTATTTTCTCTGGTAGATTTTAGAACCCAAATCAAGGAAAAAAAATATAGGCTTTCTATGGACCACAATTGGAGAGAGAGAGAGAGAGAGAGAGAGAGAGAGAGAGAGAGAGAGAGATGGCACACCCAGGAGTCAAGACTGGCACACAAGCAGAAAGGCCAATATTAATCTCCCACTGTTTTTTTTGGTTGTTTTTTTTTTTTTTTTTTCAGGGAGACTTTAGAAAAAAAAATAATAAAAAAAATATGATTTTATCAGGAAGAATTTAGAAACCAAATAAAATAAAATGATTTTTTCTGGGAGAATTTATAAAACAAATAAAACCAAAAATAGGCGTTCTATGGCCCACTGACTGAGAGATGACGCACCCAGGAGTCAAGACTGGCACACAAGCAGAAAGGCCAATATTAATCTCCCACTGTTTTTTTTTTTTTTTTTCAGGGAGACTTTAGAAAAAAAAATAATAAAAAAAATGTGATTTTATCAGGAAGAATTTAGAAACCAAATAAAATAAAATGATTTTTTCAGGGAGAATTTAGAAAACAAATAAAACCAAAAATAGGCGTTCTATGGCCCACTGACTGAGAGATGACGCACCCAGGAGTCAAGACTGGCACACAAGCAGAAAGGCCAATATTAATCTCCCACTGTTTTTTTTTTTTTTTTTCAGGGAGACTTTAGAAAAAAAAATAATAAAAAAAATGTGATTTTATCAGGAAGAATTTAGAAACCAAATAAAATAAAATGATTTTTTCAGGGAGAATTTAGAAAACAAATAAAACCAAAAATAGGCGTTCTATGGCCCACTGACTGAGAGATGACGCACCCAGGAGTCAAGACTGGCACACAAGCAGAAAGGCCAATATTAATCTCCCACTGTTTTTTTTTTTTTTTTTCAGGGAGACGTTAGAAAAAAAAATAATAAAAAAAATGTGATTTTATCAGGAAGAATTTAGAAACCAAATAAAATAAAATGATTTTTTCTGGGAGAATTTATAAAACAAATAAAACCAAAAATAGGCGTTCTATGGCCCACTGACTGAGAGATGACGCACCCAGGAGTCAAGACTGGCACACAAGCAGAAAGGCCAATATTAATCTCCCACTGTTTTTTTTTTTTTTTTTCAGGGAGACTTTAGAAAAAAAAAATAATAAAAAAAATGTGATTTTATCAGGAAGAATTTAGAAACCAAATAAAATAAAATGATTTTTTCAGGGAGAATTTAGAAAACAAATAAAACCAAAAATAGGCGTTCTATGGCCCACTGACTGAGAGAGAGAGAGAGAGAGATGGAACGCTTAGTACTGGCACACAAGCCCAAAGGGCAATATTAATCTCCCTTTTTTTTTCCAGGGAGAATTTCTAAAACCCAAAAAAAAAAAAAAATAGGCTTTCTATGGCCCACTATTTGTGAGAGAGATGGGACGCTCAGGACTGGCACAGATGGCACGCTCAGGACTGGCACAGAAGCCCAGAGGCCAATATTAATCTCCCTTTTTTTCTGGTAGAATTTATAAAACCAAAAAAAAATTTAAATAGGCTTTCTATGGCCCACTATTTGTGAGAGAGATGGCACGCTCAGGACTGGCACAGATGGCACGCTCACAACTGGCACACAAGCCCAGAGGCCAATATTAATCTCCCTTTTTTCAGGGAAAATTTATAAAACAAAAAAAAAAAATAAATAGGCTTTCTATGGCCCACTATTTGTGAGAGAGATGGCACGCTCAGGGCTGGCACAGATGGCACGCTCAGGACTGGCACACAAGCCCAGAGGCCAATATTAATCTCCCTTTTTTTCAGGGAGAATTTATAAAACCCCCAAAAAAAATAAAATAGGCTTTCTATGGCCCACTATTTGTGAGAGAGATGGGACGCTCAGGACTGGCACAGATGGCACGCTCAGGACTGGCACAGAAGCCCAGAGGCCAATATTAATCTCCCTTTTTTCAGGGAAAATTTATAAAACAAAAAAAAAAATTAAATAGGCTTTCTATGGCCCACTATTTGTGAGAGAGATGGCACGCTCAGGGCTGGCACAGATGGCACGCTCAGGACTGGCACACAAGCCCAGAGGCCAATATTAATCTCCCTTTTTTCAGGGAAAATTTATAAAACAAAAAAAAAAATTAAATAGGCTTTCTATGGCCCACTATTTGTGAGAGAGATGGCACGCTCAGGGCTGGCACAGATGGCACGCTCAGGACTGGCACACAAGCCCAGAGGCCAATATTAATCTCCCTTTTTTTCAGGGAGAATTTATAAAACCAAAAAAAAAAATAAATAGGCTTTCTATGGCCCACTATTTGTGAGAGAGATGGCACGCTCAGGGCTGGCACAGATGGCACGCTCAGGACTGGCACACAAGCCCAGAGGCCAATATTAATCTCCCTTTTTTTCAGGGAGAATTTATAAAACCCCCAAAAAAATAAAATAGGCTTTCTATGGCCCACTATTTGTGAGAGAGATGGCACACTCAGGACTGGCACACAAGCCCAAAGGCCAATATTAATCTCCCACTGTATTTTTATCAGGGAGAATTTATACACCCCACAAAAAAAAATACAGAAAAATGAAAAGGCTTTCTATGGCCCACTATGTGAGAGAGATGGCACACACAGGGATGGCACTCTAGCAGAAATGCCAAATTGCCAATCTTAATCTCCCACCAAAAAAAAAACAAAAAAAAAAACAGGGAATGTCCTACAATTACTATCTCCCTGCCTGCAGTAATCTCAGCCAGGTATGGCAGGCAGCTACTATCTCCCTGCCTGCAGTAATCTCAGCCAGGTATGGCAGGCAGCAATAAGGAGTGGACTGATGCACAAATGAAATAAAAAGTGTGGACAAACAAAAAAGATAGCTGTGCAGAAAGGAAGGAACAAGAGGATTTGTGCTTTGAAAAAAGCAGTTGGTTTGCACAGCGGCGTACACACAGCAATGCAGCTATCAGGGAGCCTTCTAGGGCAGCCCAATGAGCTACAGCGCTGAGGGGAAAAAAAAAAAAAAAAAAACTTCCACTGTCCCTGCACACCGAGGGTGGTGTTGGACAGTGCAAATCGCTGCAGCACAAGCGGTTTTGTGGTTAATGGACCCTGCCTAACGCTATCCCTGCTTCTGACAAAGCGGCAGCAACCTCTCCCTAAGCTCAGATCAGCAGCAGTAAGATGGCGGTCGGCGGGAACGCCTCTTTATAGCCCCTGTGACGTCGCAGACAGCAAGCCAATCACTGCAATGCCCTTCTCTAAGATGGTGGGGACCAGGACCTATGTCATCACGCTGCCCACACTCTGCGTTTACCTTCATTGGCTGAGAAATGGCGCTTTTCGCGTCATTGAAACGCGACTTTGGCGCGAAAGTCGCGTACCGCATGGCCGACCCCGCACAGGGGTCGGATCGGGTTTCATGAAACCCCGACTTAGCCAAAAGTCGGCGACTTTTGAAAATGTTCGACCCGTTTCGCTCAACCCTAATGGCGACTACTAGATTGAAGCATTTGGCCACTACTTTTTTTTATTGATGGCTACTACCTTTTTATTTGAGTAGGGGGTGGATCTGTAGTACTTGGCGGCAGACACTATAGAAATTACGGAGCTGCTGTGTGTCGGCAGCATGCGAGGACGTCCGGCTTTTGATGGCACCGGTACCAGCACCGGTAACAGCCGATTGATGGTGGTTACACAATCTCTGATCAGATGTCGGTGGCCTATCCTAAAGAAAGGCTATCAATAAACCTTTTATCTTTGCATTTAGGAAACAAATGAGCAATAATAAAAGTTCCATGTGAAGGTGTACATAGCCATAAAATGCGTTTGTGGTCTGATTTTCATGTTTTCTTCCTTCCAGCGGGCTTGGTACGGCAGCGAGAATGAGTTCTACCTCCTGCAGTTCACACTTACCGTCCGCTCCTTGTTTTATACAAGTTACTGCCTGGAATACAGCAATCTCCAATCAAGTGACAAATCCGCCTTCTCTCTGCCTTCATTGCTGCTGTACGTTTTTTATTACCCCCTTTTCCACAACGGTCCCATTATCACCTACAATGAATTCACTAAACAGGTACGTTCCTGGATATTAAAGTCCTCCCTACCCTGTAAGACGCCATCCCTTCACTGTTGCACTAATTAACTGTTCTTCAACAGACAAATGAATCGGAACTAGGAAATGCAAAGTGCACCGGACCTTTAAATTGTGGAAACCCATATATCCCAATACCGCACAGTGGAGATCCAGCACGTTGCATTTTTACGTCCCTGATGAACTTTTTCCAGATTGGTTTTTTTTTTTCTGTTTTTTTAATCAATAAATCAGCCATAACCTTTAGGCTGGGGCTACATGGTGACGCACGTCCATTTCATGCTACCAAAGATTGCACTAGATTTTAACATATTGTTAATAAATCGGACTTTGCTGCGAATTACAAGTTTCTGTGGCTACAACAAGCAAGTTGCAATGAGTCAAAATCGGAACTTGTGGCTCATAATGCTGCCCCGTTGACTAATATTTTGCTGTAATGTAGCAATATTTTCCGCCGTGTCACGGACATAGTTGATATCCAGCTTTACTTTAAAGCCGCTAACAAAGAAAGTGAATACCATTGATCTCTTGACAATGGCACCTAATAATTAGTTGGGATATAAAAGGTAGCAATTGATCAGTCAGTTCTTAAGGAGGACCTCTAACTTGCTCCAAAAATTCCTGATTCAGCCACTCTTTTCCCTTTTGCACTACGATGCTCCATTGCAAAGATATTCACATTTGTTTCTTCTGGAAGTCAGTATGTGAAATCTCTGCTTGGCAGTTCAGCTGAGCATTACTTCAGAGTCTTCACTTTTCTGAGTCTTCTCCAGGGGGCGTGTGCCTCACCTTTCCCTCCCAGATGCTTCCAGTCACAGCTCGGGAGCTGATCTAGCAGTCTCAGACACTGCTCACAAAAAGTTAGGGATATTTGGTTTTCGGGCAAAATTTCAGGTGAGCTTGATGTGGCGTCTCTATACTTCTGGATACACACGTCCAACTCTTCAATGTTTCAGTACTTTTTCCACAACTTACTGTTCTCTAACGAGATTAATGGCAAAATTCACAACAGGTCTTTGATCAATGAATCGGCCAATAAATTTTGGAATTCAATTAGAATTGGTATTAAACAGTCATCCTCATCATGTTGTTCACATATTGACTTCAGGAGGCCAAGACGACACCTAACAATTGATGAACAGTATGTCACCATTGCGAGGCTTCAAGCAAGATGTTCTCAGGCAGAAGTGGCCACTGAACTTAGTGTCAAAGAGTCATCAGCAAGGTGCAACAGAGATACAAACAGGAACAAACTGGAAGAGTCATAGAGAGGCAGATAAGTGGACATTCTTCAGCCACATCTGACACTGATGACCACTCCATTGTGAACAATGCCCTTTGGAATCGGATGATGAATACCACACAAGTCCAGGCACATTCAAGGGAGGTGAGAAGCTCCCAAGTGTCACGTCGGACCTTTCGAAACCGTTTGTATCAGCGTGGCCTGCGTGCTAGATGACCTGCAATGGTATCTGACCACACCACCAGGCACAGGCTTCATCGTCTTGCCTCTATACTGGACGAGTGACCAGTGGGCCTCAGTTCTGTTCACTGATGAAAGTCGATTCACGCTGAGCAGAATTGATGGCGGCCAACGATGTTGGAGGCCTAAAGGAGAGTGCTGTGCATCAGCCACTGTTGTCACTGATGAGTCTTTGGTGGTGGTGTTACACTGTGGGCAGATGTGTCTCGTTAATACATAACTGCCCTACACTTTGTGAATGGTACAGTGATAAACTTCCACTACTCGAGTAACACCATTAATCCAGTCATTGTGCCTGTGTACGAACACCACACACCTAATTTCATCTTCATGGATGACAATGCTCCAGCTCATCGTGGTCGCATCATTAGGAAACGGCTGCTGGAGACTGTGGCACCTCAAATGGAGTGGCCTGCACTTTCTCCAGACCTGAATCCCATCGAAAACCTATGGAATCAGCTGAGATGCCGTGTAGAGGCTCGTACCCCTGTACTCAAGAACCTCAGCGACCTGAGGGACGCACTTCAAGAAGAGTGGAACGCCTCAACAGACAATATCGGCACTTGTGAACAGCAGGAGATGTCGTTGTCAAGATGTAATTGATGCTCAAGGCCACATGACAAGTTACTGAGACATTGACATTTTTTGGGGTACCCACCACTTTCGTTGGCTTTTATTTCAATAAATTGTTTGAGGTGAGGAAATCACCATTGCATGTTTCATCTTCCATGATAAAATATCACTGTAGTGTCAACTTTTTAACTTTCCATAAATTTTTCCCGAAAGCCAAATATTCTTAATTTTTTGTGATTAATGTATACACGTACGTACGTATGTACATACACACATACACACACATACATACATACATTCATAAATACATATACACTGCTCAAAAAAAATGGAACACTTAAACAACAGAATATAACTCCAAGTAAATCAAAGTTCTGTGAAATCAAACCGACCACTTAGGAAGCAACACTGATTGACAATCAATTTCACATGCTGTTGTGCAAATGGAATAGACAACAGATGGAAATTATGGGCAATTATCAAGACCCCCTCAATAAAGGAGTGGTTCTGCAGGTGGGGACCACAGACCACATCTCAGTACCAATGCTTTCTGGCTGATGTTTTGGTCACTTTTGAATGTTGGTTGTGCTTTCACACTCGAGGTAGCATGAGATGGACTCTACAACCCACACAAGTGGCTCAGGTAGTGCAGCTCATCCAGGATGGCACATCAATGCAAACTGTGGCAAGAAGGTTTGCTGTGTCTGTCAGTGTAGTGTCCAGAAGCTGGAGGCGCTACCAGGAGACAGGCCAATGCACTAGGAGACGTGGAGGGGGCCGTAGGAGGGCAACAACCCAGCAGCAGGACCACTACCTGCGCCTTCGTGCAAGGAGGAACAGGAGGAGCACTCCAGCAGGCCACAAATGTGCATGTGTCTGCACAAACGGTTAGAAACCGACTCCATGAGCATGGTCTGAGTGCCCGACGTCCACAGATGGGGGTTGTGCTCACAGCCCAACACCATGCAGGACGCTTGGCATTTGCTACAGAACACCAGGATTGGCAAATTCGCCACTGGTACCCTGTTCTCTTCACAGATGAAAGCAGGTTCACACTGAGCACTTGTGACAGGCGTGACAAAGTCTGGAGATGCCGTGGAGAGCGATCTGCTGCCTGCAACATCTTTCAGCATGACTGGTTTGGCAGTGGGCCAGTAATGGTGTGGGGTGGCATTTCTTTGGAGGGCCGCACAGCCCTCCATGTGCTCGCCAGAGGTAGCCTGACTGCCATTAGGTACCGAGGTGAGATCCTCAGACCCCTTGTGAGACCATATGCTGGTGCAGTTGGCCCTGGGTTCCTCCTAATGCAGGACAATGCCAGACCTCATGTGGCTTGAGTGTGTCAGCAATTCCTGCAAGATGAAGGCATTACAGCTATGGAGTGGCCCACCCGTTTCCCAGACCTGAATCTGATGGAGCACATCTGGGACATCCACCAACGTCATGTTGCACCACAGACTGTCCAGGAGTTGGTGGATGCTTTAGACCAGGTCTGGGAGGAGATCCCTCAGGAGACCATCCGCCGAAACATCAGGAACATGCCCAGGCATACGTACATACATACATACACACACATACACATACAGACATATATATATACATACATACATACATACACACACACACACACACACACACACACACACACACACACACACACACACACACACATACATACAGTACACACCAAAAGTTTGGACACACCTTCTCATTTAAAGATTTTTCTGTATTTTCATGACTATGAAAATTGTGCATTCACGCTGAAGGCATCAAAACTATGAATTAACACATGTGGAATTATATACTTAACAAAAAAAAGTGAAACAACTGAAATTATGTCTTATATTCCAGGTTCTTCAAAGTAGCCACCTTTTGCTTTGATGACTGCTTTGCACCCTCTTGCCATTCTCTTGATGAGCTTCAAGAGGTAGTCACCGGGAATAGTCTTCCAACAATCTTGAAGAAGTTCCCAGAGATGCTTAGCACTTGTTGGCCCTTTTGCCTTCACTCTGCGGTCCAGCTCACCCCAAACCATCTTGATTGGGTTCAGGTCTGGTGACTGTGGAGGCCAGGTCATCTGGCGTAGCACCCCATCACTCTCCTTCTTGGTCAAATAGCCCTTACACAGCCTGGAGGTGTGTTTGGGGTCATTGTCCTGTTGAAAAATAAATGATGGTCTAACTAAACGCAAATCGGATGGAATAGCATGCCGCTGCAAGATGCTGTGGTAGCCATGCTGGTTCAGTATGCCTTCAATTTTGAATAAATCCCCAACAGTGTCACCAGCAAAGCACCCCCACACCACCACATCTCCTCCTCCATGCTTCACGGTGGGAACCAGGCATGTAGAGTCCATCCATTCACCTTTTCTGCGTCGTACAAAGACACGGTGGTTGGAACCAAAGATCTCAAATTTGGACTCATCAGACCAAAGCACAGATTTCCACTGGTCTAATGTCCATTCCTTGTGTTCTTTAACCCAAACAAGTCTCTTCTGCTTGTTGCCTGTCCTTAGCAGTGGTTTCCTAGCAGCTATTTTGCTATGAAGGCCTGCTGCACAAAGTCTCCTCTTAACAGTTGTTGTAGAGATGTGTCTGCTGCTAGAACTCTGTGTGGCATTGACCTGGTCTCTAATCTGAGCTGCTGTTAACCTGCGATTTCTGAGGCTGGTGACTCAGATAAACTTATTCTCAGAAGCAGAGGTGACTCTTGGTCTTCCTTTCCTGGGGCGGTCACCATGTGAGCCAGTTTCTTTGTAGCGCTTGATGGTTTTTGCCACTGCACTTGGGGACACTTTCAAAGTTTTCCCAATTTTCGGACTGACTGATCTACCTTCATTTCTTAAAGTAATGATAGCCACTTGTTTTTCTTTACTTAGCTGCTTTTTTCTTGCCATAATACAAATTCTAACAGTCTATTCAGTAGGACTATCAGCTGTGTATCCACCAGACTTCTGCACAACACAACTGATGGTCCCAACCCCATTTACAAGGCAAGAAACCCCACTTATTAAACCTGACAGGGCACACCTGTGAAGTGAAAACCATTCCCGGTGACTACCTCTTGAAGCTCATCAAGAGAATGCCAAGAGTGCGCAAAGCAGTCATCAAAGCAAAAGGTGGCTACTTTGAAGAACCTAGAATATAAGACATATTTTCAGTTGTGTCACACTTTTTTGTTAAGTATATAATTCCACATGTGTTAATTCATAGTTTTGATGCCTTCAGTGCGAATGTACAATTTTCATAGTCATGAAAATACAGAAAAATCTTTAAAATTAAAAGGTGTGTCCAAACTTTTGGTCTGTACTGTACATACACATACATATATACATGCACATATATACATACACACATGACTGTTGTTGGATCCCGGTGGTATTTACAGACTCCAATCTGCGCCACTGATTCCTTGTAAAAGTATATATCTTATACTTTTACTCGGTGCCGCCATGTCACAAGCCTTTCACCTCGGCGCCGTTTCCCGCCGCGTGTAACTAATACTTTCTGTTCTTTTTCTAGATGTGTTGCTATGACAAATAATTTCATATACATTTGTAATGTGACACAAGTAAGTGTGGGTGTAAGTAATGTATCCAGCAGGAGAGAGAACTTTCTGTTGTACCCCTCCACACCATGCAGAACGACATACCGCCGGGGTCCACGCTCCCTCCGCTCGGGTGTCTGTGTAATGCGGTATAATTACACTCTGCATTTATTAAAGAAACCATAAAAGCTTTGCAGTTTTTTTTTTTTTTTTTTAAGAAAGCGGCACTCCGCATAAAGTAGTGACACCTCTGCTGGCGTCATTGACACGTGTAGGAGAGTTGCTCTCTTACTGGTCAGGCTCGTTTGTATTTTTTTTTGTTTGCCTGATAAAGGAGGCAAAATGTCTGGGGTATGTTCATACACAGTTTTTCCAGTTAGATTTTTTTTTTTTTTTTTTGCAAAAAAAAAAAAATTCCTTGTGAATAAAAAGACTATACTCCTTTGGAGCAGAGTTGTTTTCTTTTACATTTTTCTTCCATTAATTCAGTGGTCAAATTTGGAGCGCTTTTTCATTAAAACGAAGAGGGAGTTTTCTGTTCTGTTGTATTTTTTACTTCCCAACTGTTTCGCGTTTCTGATCTTGACTCCTGGTTTTGGTCTGAGCAACACAACTTTCCTCTGCCAACTCGCTTCACTGGCCAGCAGCTACTCCATGGACACAACCCAGGGGGCTCTGCCTGAAATTCAGATCTCTGTACAGGGACTAAAGGGTGAAGACAAGGTTTCCATTGGGATTTTGGCTCCACAGAAACCCTTTTACGAGTTGTTGGGGTTCCACGACAGAGCACCATTACAGAATGAGTATTTGAAGTCAAGTTTGAATCCAAAATCTTCTTAAAAAACTGTGAAAACATATCCTTTACATTATACTTACCAGAGGGTTTATTTTTTACGTATCGTTCCCAAAACATGAAAAACAATACTTCCCAAAAGCCAACTATAGTGCACACGGTTGACATTTTTTTTTTGTGAGGAAGAAAAATCAACATGTCAATTTTTGAGGCAATTCTGCCTGAATAATAAAGAAAACCCTTCCAATTTGACTGCCGAATCAATTAAAGCAGAAAAATGACCCCTACAGAAAAACAACCTAAAAAACAACACCAAATTGTACTTTTTCTATGCATTTTTATAACGTAGATTTTTCAACCAGAAAGTACTTTTGGCCTCAAGGTACATTCAAACTCAAGTTTTTTTTACGCTGGTTTTGCAGAGAATTTCTCACCTAAGTTCACATAAATGCGTCAAATCTACTCCTGAGACCCCTGATAAAAGCTTAGAGAACATGTACAGTGTGATATAGGGGCCCCATAGAAAGTTCAAGGGTCTATGTTTAAAAAAAAAAAAGGCAATAACAAAACATGTCATATGGTATCGACGGTATTTGACACGACTTGTATAATAACATTATTTATACTTCACAGTGAATGTCATAAAACTATCCGCTTATAGCTGCTATAGGGGAGAATGAGCGATTGACCATGTTGGATTTCAGTATGCCTAATCCTGGCTTGAGGCAGCCTCTTCATTTCTTTCTCCAGTCTTGATCTTTTTGGAGAGCAGTGGCTTTCTCCTTGCAATCCTGCCTCGCACACCATTGTTGTTCAGTGTCCTCAATGGTGCATGAACATTAACATTATCTAATGTTAGCGAGACCTTTAGTTGCTTAGAAGATACCTTGGGTTCCTTTGTGGCCTCGCAGACTATTGTATGCCTTGCTCTTGGAATGACCTTTGTTTGTCGATCATTGCTAAAGAGTAATTATGGCCTTGAATATCCTCCATCAATCCAGTTAGACAGGTTGTGTAAAAATGAAGTCCAAATTCTTTAGAAATGGTTTAGTAACCTTTTCCAACCTTATAAGCATCAACAACTCTTCTTTGTTCGTGCCATGGTACATTTCTCAATCACAGAGATTGTGAATATCAGGCTTGGAAATAAATAAAACAGCTCAGCCACTCACTGTTGATTGTCATCCCATTGATTGAAAACACCTTCAAATTATCTGCTAATTTTAAAGGTTCACATGTGATACTGGATCATTCTTCCCAATAAAAATAGACAAAGTCTAATATTTTTCACTAATTTGCTTGATTTGCTTCTCTTTATCTACTTTTAGGACTAATGTGAAAATCTGATGTGGTTTTAGTTCAATTTTATGCTGATTTAGGGAATATTCTGATGGATTCAAAAAACATTCAAGCAACACTGCATGTTCATGGGATATTGGAAGAGATGTATGGGTAGTATAGTAATTATTTGATAGGTATCAACTTTTCTTTTTTTTTTTGCCAGATTTTTGTGCAAGACACAAGATGGCCGAACTTTACTTTATCTGGATTGTTGACAGACGTTTGTCGCCTTGCTCTATGGTGGCTTCTGGCAGAGTTGATGATTCACCTCATGTATATGCATGCCATGTACAGCAGCTATGGCATTCTGGAAGATGTCTCCTACTGGACCCTCGGTGGGTATTGAATGGGTTACTTTAGACTCGTGATCCTTTGTAGGAGGACCCCTTTATTTCTTCCAACAAAAGTGTTTGCGCTTAGTTTTCGGCCAAAAAATTGCCAAAATTTATGCCTATTTATTATGTGTTCTAGACTTTTTTGTTGTTGCTCGTTTGCCAATGGGGTGTGGCTTAGAGTATAAAAAGGGTGATTCTTACGTACAACAACATGCGCTAAAAATTGGAGAAGAGTTACGGTAGGTGGTCCGAAGTCATACAAAAAAGTCAACATTTTATATTTGCGCTGTCTCAATAATAGTGGAAGGGATTAGTAAATCTTCCGAGTGTTTTCATTCAATCAGCTATTTATTGGTATAGTGACAGGACTGTGGAGTCGGAGTCGGAGCCCATTTTGGCGGAGTCGGAGTCAATGTCATGGAAATTGGGGAGTCAGAGGTTTGGCTTACCCACTCCACAGCCCTGTCAGGGCTGTGGAGTCTGAGTCGTGGAGTCGGTGTCATGGAAATTGAGGAGTCAGAGGTTTGGCTTACTGACAGGGCTGTGGAGTCGTGGAGTCGGAGTCATGGAAATTGAGGAGTCAGAGGTTTGGCTTACTGACAGGGCTGTGGAGTCGGAGTCATGGAAATTGAGGAGTCAGAGGTTTGGCTTACTGACAGGGCTGTGGAGTCGGAGTCGTGGAGTCAGAGCCCATTTTGGTGGAGTCGGTGTCATGGAAATTGAGGAGTCAGAGGTTTGGCTTACTGACAGGGCTGTGGAGTCGGAGTCGTGGAGTCGGAGTCATGGAAATTGAGGAGTCAGAGGTTTGGCTTACTGACAGGGCTGTGGAGTCGGAGTCGTGGAAATTGAGGAGTCAGAGGTTTGGCTTACTGACAGGGCTGTGGAGTCGGAGTCGTGGAGTCGGAGTCATGGAAATTGAGGAGTCAGAGGTTTGGCTTACTGACACGGCTGTGGAGTCGGAGTCGTGGAGTAGGAGTCGGAGCCCATTTTGGTGGAGTTTTGGCTTATCCACTCCACAGCCCTGATAGTGAAGAGTAGTGCCACCAAGAAGTTCTGCAGCAGCACAATAAGGTTGTTGGGCGCCTACTCTTGGCTCCTTTCATGTTTGTAGATGTCAGGTGTCATGATCCCAATGGCAGGGGATCACAAAAAGGACAAGCACAGATACAAACAAGCTCTAGGGCGATGGAACCTGAGCTGACCGCGACCCTGAACCTAACACACAAATAAAAGTAGCCGGGGAACGTGCCTACGATGATCCTAGACGTCTCGCTCCAGCCGAAGATCTCACTTCCCCTATCAGAAGAAACACAGACCTCTCTTGCCTCCAGAGAAATACCCCACAGCAAATAGCAGCCCCCCACATATAATGACGGTGAAATGAGAGGAAAGCACATACGTAGTATGAAAACAGTTTCAGCAAAATGAGGCCCGCTAAAGCTAGATAGCAGAGGATACAAAAGTGAACTGCGCGGTCAGCGAAAAACCCTTCAAAAAACCATCCTGAAATTACTTGAACTCATGTGCCAACTCATGGTACATGAAAAGCAATTTCAGCCCACTAGAGCAACCAGCAGCAGAGAATCACATATCTGCAGGCTGGACTAAAAACCAAATTGAGCAAAACACAAAACAGGAAAATCCAAACTTAGCTTGTCCAGAAGGTTCTAGGAGCAGGGAGCAGAGGTAACAAGACACACTGGATACATTGATAACCGGCGAGGAAATGCCAGCAAAGCCAGGTTAAATAGGAAACTCCCATATGCTGATGGAACAGGTGGAACCCAGAAACCCAGGAAAGACAAGTCACCCAGTACCATCAGTAACCACCAGAGGGAGCCCAAAAACAGAACTCACAACAATACCCCCCCCTTGAGGAGGGGTCACCGAACCCTCACGAGAACCACCAGGGCGACCAGGATGAGCCCTATGAAAAGCGCGAACCAAAATCATCAGCATGAACATCCGAGGCAACCACCCAAGAATTATCCTCCTGACCATAACCCTTCCACTTGACCAAATACTGGAGTTTCCGTCTGGAAACACGAGAATCCAAGATCTTCTCCACAACATACTCCAATTCTCCCTCCACCAGCACTGGAGCAGGAGGCTCAAGAGAAGGAACAACAGGTACCTCATACTTCCGCAACAACGACCGATGAAACACATTATGAATAGCAAACGATGCCGGGAGATCCAAACGAAACGACACAGGGTTAAGAATTTCCAAGATCCTATAGGGACCGATGAACCGAGGCTTGAACTTAGGAGAAGAGACCTTCATAGGAACAAAACATGAAGACAACCACACCAAGTCACCAACAAGAAGTCGAGGACCCACGCGGCGACGGCGATTAGCAAACTGCTGAGCCTTCTCCTGGGACAACTTCAAATTGTCCACCACATGACTCCAAATCCGATGCAACCTATCCACCACCATGTCCACTCCAGGACAATCAGAAGGTTCCACCTGACCAGAGGAAAAACGAGGATGAAACCCCGAATTACAAAAGAAAGGAGAAACCAAGGTAGCAGAACTAGCCC